>NC_142948.1:7178119-7203119 GCF_046866305.1 Octopus bimaculoides | reverse complement strand
ACCGCCTTAAAAACTGTGAGGCAACAGTGCACTCCAAGATGTACAATAGAAAAAAAAAGAAAAGAACGTGATAGACATAGGTGGAGCATTTTTGATAATAGTAATGTTCGAGCAAGACTGATCTAGGGCTAGATCAGTAATAGGTTGCTTCTCTTGTGGTTATTGGTGTAACTCCTCTATCTTGCATAGGTTGTTATTTACTCCTTGATCGAACAAGCCTATGATTAAAGGTATTCTAGCTGTTGCCATTCTGCCTTTATCTCTTTCAAGTAATGCGTTACATTATCTTATGTGTTCTTCATTTTCTGAGACTGTGGAATGTAATTTAAGGTAGACTTAGTTGATATTTCTCGCAGGCTGAGCGAGAAATATCTACTGGGCTGCCCCTTTAAAAAAATGTGTATGCGATGATAGATAGACTAGCAACTTTGTCAATTGTTACAAGATTGTATATTTTTGGACGTAAGGAAAATTGAATTGTTTGGAGATTAAATAATTCAGAATATTCAGAAACCAGGGCCTATAAAAGGAAGGAGGTTCAACTAGCACATCGGTTCAGGGCCCGGAGAGCCAAGACAGGACCTATGACTAAGGGCTGTGCTTCCCTCTTAAAAATGTTGTTGGCACTCCGTCGCTTACGACGTCGAGGGTTCCAGTTGATCCGATCAACGGAACAGCCTGCTCATGAAATTAACGTGCAAGTGGCTGAGCACTCCACAGACACGTGTACCCTTAACGTAGTTCTCGGGGATATTCAGCGTGACAAGGCTGACCCTTTGAATTACAGGTACAACAGAAGCAGGAAGAAAGAGTGAGAGAAAGTTGTGGTGGAAGAGTACAGCAGGGTTCGCCACCATCCCCTGCCGGAGCCTCGTGGAGCTTTAGGCGTTTTCGCTCAATAAACACTCACAACGCCCGGTCTGGGAATCGAAACCGCGATCCTATGACCGCGAGTCTGCTGCCCTAACCACTAGGCCATTGCGCCTCCACTTAAAAAAAAAATGGTAATATTAATAAATAAAAAATTAAAAAAATATTTCGATTTAAAATTTTTTAAAGGAATCTCTCCCGATTCTCGGGTCTGAAAGCAGTCTTGTTCAGCTTTACCAAATTTCTCTCATGGCCTACTAATGACTAAAAAAGTCAGTCACAAATTAGAGATAGTTACAGAACTTTCATGCATAACTATTGATGATAGATAGACTGGCAACTTTGTCAACCGCCACAAACGTGAAGAAACTACATTACACATAGAAAACATAGCAACTCAAATGAGTGGATCAACTAATGAAGGAGGTAGAAAAGCCTTCTGAATTTAAAGCAGTATCGTAAGGGAATTTTTGGTCTGCATTGTTGTAGTGGTTGCATGTTGATCGTGTATTGTTTTGATGACCATCGTCATGTGGACAAGCGGGTTGCGTGTACAATAAATGAAACAACTCAAGAACTTTTAATAGATTTACTGCTGGACATGATTTACTGCGTTGATCATCGTTGATTAAAGAATGATGTTCATAATATAACCGCCGACTGAGAGGAGAGAACCGCGTTGTGTCTGTAGACTAGCTGTGGTACATCACGTGTTGTCCGAAATCGTTTCTTGGTCTTAGCGGTCGGCCTTCTGTGACTTCCCAAGGTGGTCTGGTCTTAGCTGCCTGTCTTCTGTGAGTGCTCTATATAGTCTACGCGAATGCCCGAGGCCGTCTAGGCGACAAATGGTTTTTATCGGATGAAAAAGGGCGAATTTTAGATCATCCGAAGAGCCATATCACGCTGATTGATCGGTTTATAAATCAGTCACGTGAAACTGTGGTAGCTCACTCGTGATCCTTAACTGAATGTCTTGCTGTTGGGGTTCGAATCCCTGTAGCAATATAGACTGGATTTAATGAAATACAGCTTGTATTTTCTACTTGTATATCCTATATTTCTGGTGAGACAACTTCAGCACAGTGTTGGCTGAAAGCCATGGGCGTAACCAGGTTTTAAAAGTTAGGGAGAGAGAGCAGTTAAAAAATGGCGCCAGGGCACATACCAAATAATCTAAAATTCACTTTACAATTTTTTTTGGATTTAAAATAAAACAAACAAAACACGGAAGTTATTGTTTTAAAGGAAATACATAATTGCTATTTTGTATTTAAACTGAAAACAAGGAAGATACAGTTTTAAAGGAAGTGCATAATTATTTTGTATTTAAAATCAAAACAATAAAAAAGTTTTACAGTAGGCTCAAATCCATTCACTATCTAATATGAAAATGTAATACATCCCCACTAAAAATTCGTGTTTATTTAATTATTTTACATTTTAAACGTGAAATGAAAACAAAATGAATCAATATAGAAATGTATGTAGCAATCATAACAACTTCTAGGCTTCAATTCTTGTAAAGTTGTATTTTATTTTATTATAATCCACTTCAGTAGGCAACTGCCTGTCAATGAATGACGTCCATTTTTAGTACGAAGGCACAATTTTATGTACTTGAGCCAGTTAAATGATCGTCCATAGACACACTAGTAAGGTTAGTAGAATGTACAATATGAACAAGTTAGGACACATAAACACGTCACTGGCAATCATGAATTTAAGTACGACACTGTACAACTAATAGGCTGGACTTGGAGAATCCGAGTCAACTTCTTTTGCTCTTTCTCCGTGAAACTGAGTATTTCTAGGCTTTTTGTGCAAATTGTATGTATGTATGTATTGATTTCCAATCGCATATACATGTGTTTATGTATGCAGATAAATATAAATACGTACATGTATATTGACAGAAATTCATGTATATCAAGATGTTCATAACTTACTTTTACGTACACATACAGACATCACTGAAAGAAATGCACAGATGGACACACGCACACACACGCACACACACACACACACAAAAATAAATAAATGAGTGTGTGGTTATGTATGTGTGTTTAGCCCCGAAAGGTCTAAAACGATGCGTCCTTGAGGAAAACGAATTTGATTTTCGAAATCTGCGTCCCAAAGAGAAGGTTATCTAGATAATAATGAAAAAAATATAATTTGCTAGAGAAATTTCAACTTTTAGATCGCCAAATTTCTTACTCTCTATCTGTCATCATCAGGCCCGCTCTCTCTTTTACGCCTTCCCCCCTTTATATCTAACTATATTTGCACCCTCTAAGCAAATTTCATTCTCCAACTTAAGGGGAATACCAATGCAAACGCATTGGTTTTAGTATAAGCGATATCAACGATGCGTTTGGCCCAGGAACCGCTAATGAACGTAATGGCGGTTCAAGAAATTTCGTAGCGGTAACGAGAGTCTTGAAGATGATAAGCGTAGTAGTCGGCCATCCGATGTTGACAACGATCAACTAAGATCCTTAGTTGAAGCTAATCCACGCACAACTGTTCGAGATCTTGCTTCTGAATTAGACGTAATGTATACGACAATTTCCAACCACTTGAAAGAGACTGGAAAAACAAAAATACTTGAGAAATAGGTGCCGCACGAATTGAACGACAACCAAATAAAAAAAAATGCCGTTTTGCAGTGTCGTCCTCCCTTTTACGCAACAAGAATGACCCGTTTCTTGACCGGATTGTGACTTGCGATGAAAAGTGGATTCTTTACGACAACCGGCGACGCTCAGCTCAGTGGTTGGACGCCGTCGAAGCTCCACAGCACTTCCCGGAGCCAATTTTGCACCAAAAGAAGGTCATGGTGACTGTTTGGTGGTCTGCGGCCGGTCTCAGCCATCACAGCTTTTTGGATCCAAGCGAAACCATTACAGCGGAGAAGTACTGTCAGCAAATGGATGAAATGCATAAGAAACTCCGACAACAACAGCCAACATTGGTCAATAGAAAAGGACCAATTCTTCTCCACGACAACGCTCGGCCGCACAACTGACCCTGCAGAAGTTGAACGAATCGGGCTACGGAACTCTGCCACATCTGCCATACTCACCAGACCTCTCGCTTCCCGAATATCACTTTTTCAAATATCTCGACAACTTACTGCGTGCGAAATGCTTCAAAAACCAAGACGATGCCAAACACGCCTTCAACGACTTCATCGCCACCAGAACGCAGGATTTTTACGCTACTGGCATAAATAAACTTGTTTCGCGTTGGCAAAAGTGTGTTGATTCTGATGGTGTTTATTTCGATTAATAAAGTTTTGTTTGAGCCAAGATATGTACATCTGAATTTAAAGGTTAAAAACCGCAAGAACCTTCTTGACAACCTAATATCTGTCTGTCTGTCTGTCTGTCTGTCTGTCTATATACACTCACACGTGTGTTTGTGTGTATAAACACACATATATACCTTACATACAAACATCCCGTCACGCTCGTATATTCATACAATTGCATCCATACGCGCGCGCGTTCTATCTCCTTAAAAATTTGAATGCTGGATAAATGCAAATGCAGCGTTAAATGATGCAAAACAGCAAAGTAGTGTTAGTAAGGTCATTAATAAGATTATTGACCGGGTGTTAGTTGCTTATGAATAATAAATGGAACAAGAGAATAAAATAAGTAATAATGAAGTCGTAAATAGATAATAATTAGTAAATTTAGTGAAGTCTGTTATTATGCAGCCTATAAACATATATATATATATATATAAACAATAAAATCAAGAACAAACAAGAATAATATCACGTGAACAAATGTGTAAGCTACAAACATTAACGGTAAACAAGAATGAAAATATGAATAAAAATAAGATAAATACATAACAAAAAAAAAATGAAGGGATCGAAAACTTGAATAATTTGGTAGGCGTAGTGTGGTGATATATAAGCACTTGTTATTAGTAGATATTTTTTTCTAATTTCGGTACAAGGCCTGCAATTTTGAGTGGCGGGGCAGTCGATGTTATCGACCCCAGTGCTCGACTGGTATTATTTTATCGGTCCCGAAAGGATGAAAGCCAAAATCGAAAACCTCGTGGAAGTTTGAACTCAGAACGTAAAGATCTGAAAAAAAAATGCTGCTAAGCATTTTGTTCGACTCGTTAACGATCTTCCATCTTGCAGTCATCGGTAGATATATAACATTGATAAGGGTAAGTGATTAACAGTATATTAAATATATTTGTTTACAATAAATTCGATTAATAGGATGAACATTTATTGTGAGTTGCATGCAAAGTTAATGTGATTCTTAGATAAAATTAATGTAATGTATCTTCGTAAAGAGATAGAACGAAATAAACCATTAAGAACAGTAATAAACGAATGAAGAAAAAAATATAGATAGTGCGTGTGTCAATTTGGCAAAAAAAAAAAATTACCATCCCGAAATACAACAACGTATTGGTAAAAATTGGAATAAATACGATGATTTAGGAAGGAAACTTATGTAAGTGGTGGAGATGTTGAGAGACTACGATATGATGTCTAGATATCTAAGAAAAGGTGGTGGATTATCTATTATCTGTTGAAGGTAATGAGTTTTTATGATTTATTGTTTTGATAAGGAAACTAGCTCAGAGTTTGCAGTTATGTATATTTGTTTCAGGAAAGAGACTTCCGAAGGACTTAGAAGTACGTAACTGACACATTTTGTCATTGACTTGGTTAAGCAAGGCAATGTTAATATTTTTCAACAAATATTGCGGCAGACGTTTATAGCCAGCAAGTACCATATGTTTCCAATTTTATTATATATTTCCTTGCGAAACTAAGTACTCTTAAGAGTAAGTGTTCGACTCTGCTCTATCTCTAATTTTGTCAATGGTTTCGCCTTCAAGTTTAGAGTATTGAATACGCTTCTGGTTTGTTTTCTTGCAGGAGTTTTTAGTTGGATGGGATATGTGTATACTCTTTTACTTGTTTCAGTCATTTGACTGTGGCCATGCTGAAGCACCGCCTTTAGTTGAGCAAATCGACCCCAGGACTTATACTTTGTAAGCCTAGTACTTATTCTGTCGGGATCTTTTTGCTGAACCGCTAAGTTACGGGGACGTAAACACACCAGCATCAGTTGTCAGGCGATGTTGGGGGGACAAACATAGACACACACACACACACACACATATATATATATATATACGACGGGCTTCTTTCTGTTTCCGTCTACCAAATCCACTCTCAAAGCTTTGGTCGGCCCAAGGCTATAGTAGAAGACACTTGCCCAAGGTTCCACGCAGTGGGACTGAACCTGGAACCATGTGGTTCGTAAGCACAGCCACTCATACGCCTGTGGATGTTTTTTTTTATATACCAACTTTTAGTTTGTCTGATTGGACACAGTTGTTCATGAAGTTTTTAAGGTGCCACTTTAGTGTACGGATTGCCTGGCTAATTACACTTTAGCGTACAGCCTAACCTTAAAATCTCATCCTAACCCAGATCAGGGGATTTCAGAGATTAGACAAGATACTGCGGTAGAGCGCACGCTGAAGTAGCACCAGCTTTGAATTGTTGTTTTAACCCTTTTGATACCAACTTGCCTGAAACTGCTCCTGGTTCTTTGATACAAACGTCCTGTTCTGAATTAATGGAAATTAGAACTTTTATATCAAAATTTATGTATTACTTTATACTCGGTCACCAGCTCAATAATGATAAAAGTTGTTTTACTAAGTTATTCATTATTTTAAAAACTAATTTAAAGATAGTGTATTTCTGTAGAAATATGGCAATACAAGGGTTAAGGGACAAATAGCATTTTTTTTTCGTAATTTAATTTCCTGTTTAGATGGAAGACCTTTAATCCAAATATGTCCAATTATTCATTGTAAAGGAGGAATTTTCAAATTTTGAAACCATATATTTTCATGTATAACTTGGTACTATCAAACGATGAAGTGAAAAATACTATTTCACCCCGTTCATCTCACAAAATGCCCTGTCTTCTAAAAATATCTTTTATGTTAGGATAGGTGTGTTTTCGCCAGAAGTTTAATTGGGTGCTCGTCAGGCCGAGAAAAGCAAACTGTCGAGGTATCGGTCGCTCTCCGATAGGCTCATGGTCGAGACTGTAGTAGTTGAGATCTCCGGGGTTCTTGGCCTCCGGACCATATCATTGCTATCGGGGCAGAGATTGTCGTCTGCAAGTGCGAGCACCGTGAGTCAGAGTGGCTGTCCCAGCGCATCTCCCTCGATATTCTCTGGGGAAACATCTTTTCCATTTTGTCTGCTGGTACCATGAGAAATATTTCCATATTGTGAGATGTAAGATTCTTCGTTAAACTGGAGGAACAAATCCGTGTCTGTCTCAAATTCAGTTGACCCTGATATCCAATTTAACTCCCTGTAGTATATGGGTCCAGTAATTTAAATATGTTCTTTTTACTACAAAATTAAAGTCTTTTATAGTCCCAGCATCCTTAGCTGGTCGTCCTTATCACTTATTGGAATACATTAACCTGAGAGAGTTTTAGTTTCCACTAATGGGACCAACAATTCAAAGACATAGCTATTACGTCATTATAAATTATCTTATCAGTTTGAGTGGGTCCACACGTGCTTCTCTAACAATTACTTTCAATAATAATTATGATGGCCACGATAATAATAATAATAATAATAATAATAATATATCTATGAATGCTAAAAAGAGGCGGAGAGGAGACGGCAAAAAATAGTGGAAAAGTACGGAAAGGTATTGTTGATGCTTTGATTTATTGATCTGCAGCTTTGTTAGTTTGATGTCTTTTGACGTCATCAGAGTTAGACGAAGCAAGCAGCAACGGCAGCAACAAAAGCAGTAAATAATAAGGATGGCAACGAAGATAATATTTAGAATGATAACATTAAAAACAAAATAACACTCACTCACACAAATAAAAAAAAATGATCTGAAAGAAGAAAAAACAACAAACAAACAAGCAAATAGTATTTCGTAGTAAGAGATGTTATTCTAAGTTCCGTAAGTGATAAATGGAAGGTTGTGAAGCCCATGACTTTCCCAAAAACATTAACACAATAACTGAAGCAATTAAAAACGACAAATCGAAATTATGTTGCAGATTTTGTTTATCGTGCATTTATTAAGCTAGCGACATCAATATCTTTTTTCTATTTTTTCATTTTACAATAATAATTTTGTTCATTATATATCGACATGGGACAGAAAGTGATGACGTTCCTTTCCACTACCATTAAAAGCATTAGCATCGTTGAGTGAAAGTCGCAACTGACCGATTCCTCAGGATGTAGACTTGCTAATCGAGTGGTTGCGTGTTCATATCTCTCATCAGTACTATGATGTATTCTTAGTAAAGCATGTTATGCCTTTAATAGTGTCATGTCGCTCGATGTAAATCCGAGATTCTGGCTCGATACTGTTCCTCATCGAAGGAACCACAGCGAATATTTCGCTAACTTGCAGTGCTAAGTTCCAATTTCATCATAGGTAAAGCCTGTGATTCACCTATTGTTTTGCTTTTACCCCCTGATATGAACTTTTAGCACTTGGGGTTGCAGGACGTTTTCCACCCAGGATGGGTAAAAAATTGTGTGGACAATACGAGTATTTGTTAGAATATGCATGAATAGCAATCATAGCTACTTACATATGCTATCCGACTGAAGATATCGTTCCAGATGTTGAGTGGAAGGGTGTTAAATTGGGTAACTCTAAGTGGGTAGTACCATAAAATAGAAAAATTCAATGAATTTCTTACTTTGATACAAGATCTCATATTTATAATGGAGGAGAAATGTTATTTTATAGTATACAGTGGCATAAAATTTCGATGTTTATTTTCTAAAATTGGGTCAGGGATCGTATGTTGTCTAAGACATGTTGGTCAATGCTGACTTCAGCAAGACTGAGATTTGATAGTTGATGAGGCTTCCGGTTTAAGTTTTAAACGTTTAGTAGCTACTTTCATTTATTTAAATAAATGAAATAAATACAAGCCAAAAAGATCGAAATTCATTCTGGAGAGGAGTAGCCCTTCACATCTGCAACTATGTAGAATGAGACAAAGTGGAATGTTTTTGTGTGTCTTCAAATAATTTTAATGTTTTACAGTTTCACAAATTCTTCCGGTATCTCAATTCCTCTATTTTCTATTAAATGACATCAAATTGTTTTTGTGTTCATGGAGCTATTTTTTTAACCTGTGAAATAAACATGATCTCTGCCACTAATCTGCTTAGATCCAGTTAAATAAAGCCACTTACGGACAAAAAAAAATGTGATTTATGTTCGACCATAAATCTTGGTATTAAATCTGATTGTTGAACGGCCATAGGTCTACCAAATATTATCTGTTCTAATAAGTGTGTGTGTATGTGGAGAGAGAGAGAGAGAGAAGATGCCAGGCGAAGAGGCAGAGAATCGAAGTGAAGTAAGATAGACAATGTAGAAACGAGAAAGAGGCAAAATAGCTAGATGGAGAGGATTGAAGTAAGCGAATAATATTTAAGTATTAAGAGCTATAGATGTCAGATATAAACATATTTGTCGACCAGGTGATAAAAAAGTGGGCGTTAACAAAATTAGATTAGACAGGTGTTATTTAATAATTTTTTTCAAGTCCATCCAAAGTAATACTTTCTGTTCACTTTGTTAACTTGCAAATAGACCTAACACATCATGCAAAAACAAAGTTATCACTTTCCAACAGATTTTTTTTACTCTTATTCTCACATTACCCCCCTTTACAGTTTCACTGGACAACGGATAAGATTTAGAATTCTGTCTCCTTAGGTCAGGCCTATCACCAGACTTTGGTGCCTGGGGGTGCTTCAGAATGGTCTGGGTGGGTACTAACTCGTGATTGTGCTAAAGTGGAGTTTCGAAATAAGTGTATCACTGTAAATCTGAGGGTGCACCATTGAATAGTGAGGGGAAAGTCCTGTCCAGTGTACCCCCTTAGTGACGGGCATGCTTTGGGTGTCTTCCTATTACCGATTGAAAGCGAATTTTCAATTAGAAATTGATATATTTTTGATTTTGCTTTCAATCATTCAATTGCATATTGTAGAAAAGATTAAGAATTTCCGAATGTTGTTGCTTATCATTGCTTAATACACTAACAAGCGACAAGTGGAAATGTTGAACTTTGAAGTTATGATTGTAACCGTAAAGAAATATAGACTCTATCAAAGCCAAAACACATCAAAGAAGATTATTTATGTCTTTTAGAAGAAATTGATGCACATAGTAGAAATGTACGTCTTCACAACGAACTTAGATGACTGAGTAAAAGATCAGTTTTTGTTAGATTCAGGCAATTGTTACCAGATATCAAAGAAAATTACTTAATGACTGAAAGATAAAAAATACAACCGTTCTGAAAGACAAAAGAATGGCTTCGAAAATTAACATTTTCATCAATATTGCATTACAAAGTAAAAATAAAAATATAACAAGCATGATCTCTTTCACTAATTCTTTCATAATGAAATTAGCTTTGTGGCTAACTCAGTTTTGCAGAAATGATCTTACACGTTTTTTAAATACTAAAGGTAAGTTTGATGAGATAAATATAACTTCAAACGCAAACCATAATAATTAGGAAGAGTTTGCAATGGGTTTTTAAAGAACATGTTGAGTTCAAATTTTAAGAGATTTTAACAAATTTAAGGAGGTTTCTGAAATATGCAGTTTTTTAACATAGCTTTCAGTTAGGACAAATAACTTGGAATATATATGCAAAGAACTGTTAGTAATTATAAGCGTAATTATTGATTTACGGAGAAGCATTGATGTCAAATCGCACAAAAATTCTGATCTTTGAAGATAATTGACTTCTAATAAATATTCACAATTCAAAGATGTTTGCATGCAATTTTGTGTTTTGGGAGTATTTATTTGTGTGAAGCATCTTTTTTCTCACTTGAATCATATTAAATCTAAATATCGAACAAAAATAACTAACGAGCATCTCAATGTCTACTAAGTAATTATGTAGCTGATTACGTCAATGTTGCTGGAGATGCGTAATGTAAAGTTTTACATTGATTTCAATGAAACAAAGACACTATTCTAAAAACGTTTTTATTATATTCTCTCATTCATTAATTTAAAAATACATTTTTTGTACCTTCATATATATATATATATATATATATATCAGTGAATCGTCTTAGAGTCCATAAGTCAGGGAAAAGATGCACTCGTATATCTGTCAATAGAGTGGGTATATTATCCGAAATGTATAGTATTATACATCCATCAGGGCTGATCTTACCAGTCGGTTTCGCGCAAGGAGTACAATGGAAAGGCCTGCCATACACGGTTGCCGCTGGAAGTAATTTCTGTGGCTTAGGCCACGTGTGGACAAACTTAGCTGCTCTCCACGACAACGATGCGTCTAGGTCGAAGTTCGGCGAAGAAGAGATGATTTTTTAAAATTACCCACGAGGGGCCAATGAAGAGGAGACAATACAAACATGTGGGGACATATAAAAACGAAGAAAATAAATAAAATGAAAAAATAAATTCAAACGGATGATATACATGAATGATACAATGATAATGAAAATGAGCTACTTGCCCCACCTCAAGCAGCATCACTTGCTTCCTTTTATCTTTTAAATTCCGAGTCCTTTAGAATGTCTATACCATATTTCTCGGTCAGCTCCTCGTACTTTATATTGTCTGGTATCGTCTTTAAATCACAGATCACCCCCTTGAATTTCAATATTTCGTTTTTTTGGCTTTCGGGCACCAGAACACATGAGTGCCATCCATCAATGTTTGTCCAACCATTGACATGGTCAAATCTTGCAGTCTTCCATTTTGTTATCTTATTGAGCAGTTCCTTGTCCACACCTTCAACCACCATACACGCGAAACAATTTTCAGTGGGAGGGGGAGTTTGTTGATCCTTGTGTGTTTGTATTTCTTTTTTTTTCTCTTGCATTGTGCAGGAGGGGAATGGGTGGGTTTGGTGTCTGTGGGGGAGAGTGGGTCTGAGAGGGTATGGGGTGGGTGGGTAGGTATGGTTTGGGGTTCTACTTCACTCTGTCCTTTCTTCCTCTTCCTTTTTCTTTGGAGCTACCATCCACTGTTCTTCGTTTCTCTTTTCTTCCTGTTGCGCCTTCTCCGGCTCCTTTCCGACTTCCTCCTGACTTCTCTGCTTCTGTAGAGGGCAGTGTACTCTAATGTGACCTTTTTGGCTACATTTAAAGCAACGAGGGGTTCTGCCCTCCACCCACGCTCTCAACACTACATCTCCAATGGTCACCGTTTCCACCATATTTTCCAGTGTTTCTGCAGTACCCTATATGATCAGGGCCAGTGTTTGACCATTCCATACCGAATTTTCTATTTTTGTGGCTTGGAGGACGGCTATTTCCTAGAACAGCCAATTGAAATTGCATTAGCAATACAAAGAAGCAATTAGCGTTTACAATCCTCAAAGAGGGACAAGGGAGAGAACTAAAAGATTAGACATTTTACACTGTTTTGCCAAGAAGGGTGGCGAAACATGTCCGGAGTTGTCATTGTAACTAGTAACGGTAAAACTCCCTTACTATTGCATGTCTCTGTTCATTTTTATTAAATTTTGATTTCTGAGTTCTTTTTCTTGCTCATCTTGACAAGAATTGTCGTTAACGCTTATAACTTTTCTTCTCATTATGAGTTTAATATCAATTGATTTGATACTCTAGTCGTGTTACTTTTATCGAATATTTTAGCCAGCAGTTAATTATATGTTCTTCATCCAGAAGGCACCTTTTGGAAAATCTCCTGTATAATATTTTTGGTTTCACAAACGAGCGCGTATATGTTTATATTTACTACTGCAAATACATCTCTGTCGAAATTAATTATTCTTAATTACCAGGCAGGGATCACGATTTCACTCCTAGTTATAGCAAGAATTTTTCAATCATTAAAATAGGTTAATCATCAGCTGTTTCATTTGCAGTTAACACAAAATCAAATTCTAGATAATTATATGTGCATGGAGTATTGAATATGAGGGTAAGGGAGGTCGTCTGAGCCTGTCAACCCCGTCTGGTTACTATGTGACTATATTACTATCAATAAAAGGCAGACAAAGGCCGCTTTGGGAGATTTGAATTCAAAACTTTGATAGTGAGTCTCGTGGCCTGTAAGAGAGAGATTCAGTTGGTCCGGAGACCAGACGCGCGCGCGCGCGCATGGTGGGAGATGAATAGAGGCCAGAGACTGTCTGCTGGATTCCCCTCTAAAAAGAAAATCACCACGTTTAATTTTGAGAGAAAAGGAGCCAGGAAGCAGTCTTGTTCCATCTTGCCGAATTTCTCTCGAACTCCCTTGCGTGACTAAACATGTACTATTGAACGTGCACGACGGCGCTCTTACGTTTTTGCCGACTCTGCGCTCTATTATTATAACTGTTGTTGAGAATCGTACCAGGTCTGTTTGCCAAGCTTTCGTTGTCTATGATTTGATAAAAATACTTGACTCTTCAGTGGTTCTGTAAATAGGTACTATTGTAAGATATATATATTCTTTTCGCTTTGCATAGCAAGGTCGCTCTATAACTGACAGTTGTTTCATTAGCTGTTGCTACTGAGCTGAAAACCTGATCATAAATCTAGAGAATACAAACTTAAAACTATCTCTGCTCGAAATAATGCTTCTTAACAAAGAGAGGGCTTTACTATTACTAAGAATTACTGTTGTGCTGTTTGTTTTACTTCCATTTTGCGCTCAAGCTGTATAAGATCATAATGTTTGAGATAAAGGGATAAAAATCACAATTTCCTGATCATTTCAATGAATATATGCCTATTAAAGAAATCATTCCTTCGTAGACACATGAATCAACATGGACTTTAAGTGCCAAGCGGATAAATGCTCGGGCTCTTTGCTATGGAATTGATTTTGATATTTTTACGAAGTCAACGTTATAACTACTGTTCTAGACATTAGATTGTTATACAGTTTGATCTGAAGGAAGAGATAGTTGCAAAAAAAAAACACAAAAAAAAACATGGGCAGAGGCGGAATTTCAGTCGGTTGACACTTTCTGGAGAAAGGGGGCTGGATAATAATGACTAGAGCAGAGTCTGAAAGGAGGGGTAGTGTGAATGAACAAATGAAGAGAGGAGAAACATCTAAATTATGTTGGCTTGGGTTGAAGTGAAACAAGACCAGCCAAGTCAGAGGGTATTGTAGAGTGGTTGAAAAGGCACAATGAGAGGAGAACACGTATACGGCTCATAAATGGGTATGGTGAACAATTTTTTTGCCAACCAGTTGAGTTCTTTTGAATGCCGTCTAGTATTTTTCTGTGTGTTCTAGCAGCACCGCTCCCTATGTGGGAGCAATTTTCCATTGTGGGTCTCGCTTGAGCTTTGTAAAGTTTTAGCAACTGTTGAGAGCTGAAGTATGTTTCAGTTTTAAAGAGGAAGGGACGCAGTTATTGCAATGTTCTGAATGTGAGTTCACCAGGTGAGACTTGAATTTTCTCTCAAATTTATGGCCTTGTGCCTATGTTAGAAATTAATAAATCCATTGCAATATTGAAAAGTTATCACTGAAGGAGTAATGGCATGATGTGGTATATATCTCGGAAACAGTAAAGAGGTGTATATATAGTGTATCGGTGAGGATGTGATGAGGATATTTTGAAAAGTAAATATGAATATATATTACACGAATGTTTAGCATCTCTTTGATATATCAGATTCCGTTGCAACGTAATAACAGCTGCTCGTCTTCGTTACACATTCATAGAATTTGCTTTGGTTTGTACGTTGGTTTATTATTTTCTGTATTTTTATGTTTGTTTTATTTAGAATTCCTTCTACTTAGTAGTTTACAGTCGTTCTTTCCGAGATAGAGATGAGATGGGAATAGAGAAGAGGGGGGAAAATAGAAAAGATGGACTGACAAAGGAAAGACGAGAGATTTGCAAATAAAGAGAAAAGGAAGATAAAAAAGATAGAAAACAAAAACGAGCAAACTATATGAAAGAGACAAAAAGGAAGAGAAAATAAGAGGACAAGAAAGGAAGAGAAATATGGAAAAAGGGAAAACAGGAAATAGAAAGAGGCTGAAGGGAGTTGGGAAAGAAGATGAGACGGGTAAGGAAAGTAAATGGAAAGCATCAGAAGAGATGAGGGTAAGACAGCAATAATAAATTCCTCACACTACACTCACCTACAAAAAAAAAAAAATCCCTCATGAAAATAGAGTGATTGCATTGTTCTTTTTTGCCTATTTTTTTTCAATAAGAAAACAGTTTGCGATGGAACAAAGATAAATACACACGAATTTCTGTCTAATATTAACCCTTCTGTTTCTTTAGTTCAACTTATTTTCACATTCTTTCACTTGTTCTTTTAGAGCCAGTTTTCAGGAATAGCCAAACTATTCAGGTTAACTTCTTTCAATAGAAGTTGATGAAATCTATAGAAGCTTCAGAAAACTAGTTGCGAAAATAGTAGTTGTTGTGAATTCTTTGCCTTCAAGAGGAAACGCTGTATTGAATCAGCAAGATACTTCATTATATTTGCCTTAAAATTACCTAACTAGAGTTACAGGTAACCAGAGCGAAATAAAATTGCTGCATCTCTTAACAGTGGAGAAAAGGTACAACTGATTAACATAATACAAAATCCTGAAGGAGATAGATAAGTATATAGTTGGAAATAAATAATCTTGAATGGAAGCTGCAGTAAAATTTAACTAATAAGGAAGAGGCCACTGTGTATTACTTATATTACTGCGGTTTCGTTTTGACTAAGACCTTATGAATGAAGCTTGGTTGGTGGAAACTGTACAGAAGCGAGTTGAACGAGTGTGTGTGTATGTCTATTTATATTTACTGGCGTAAAAGTCGGTACTGTGCCCAAAAGCATAACATATCGATTTTATAGAAACAGAACGATAAAATAAGTACCAGATTGTGTAAGTTCTAGGGTCATTATGGTTGTTTAAGGCGGCGAGCTGGCAGAATCGTTAGCACGCCGGGCAAAATGCATTTCGTCTGTCTTTGTAATCGACTGACCCCTCCCTTAAAATTGCTGGTCTTGTGCCAAAGTTTGAAATCATTATGAGGGCAGTGTCCTACCATGACAGAGTTCAATGATTGAAACCAGTTAGAGAATAGAGGAATAATGAATTGTAAGTGATTTCATGTTTAATAGTCGTTCATAGTCTTTCTGGTTCCTTCAGGGAGCGCACACACACACAAACTTTCTCATGCTGATCCTTCATTAGCACAAATTATCGTTGTCAGCACATTTTTATTTAGTTGTTGTGTGACTGCGTTGGTCGAAGAAAACAAACTGCACGTCCCTTTAGTTTTCATCCTTTATCTTCTCAGATTAGTGCTTTTAACACGTTTCATTAACATGTCATCATCTGCTGGGCAAATATTAATAGATATGTAATTGCTGTCGGCGCTCTGTTATTCATTAGAAGTTTTGGGATATTGTTGCTTTTGGTTGGGTTAAAAGATAGGTTTGGGGACAACTAGGAGAAATAGGATAAATTAGGGTGGAAATGAGAAAGGGAAGCAGTGAAACTAGTGTATAAGGGAAGGATGAAAAAGAAGAGACGAGAAAGAAAAAGAAAAAAAGGGTAAAGAGGAGGGGAAAAAATGGAAAAACGTAAGGAAAACAGTCAAGAGAGAAAAGTAGAAAAGGGTGGAGGAGGAAAGAAGAAAATAGAAGGATGGTAATATTGATGTGGGAAAAAGAAGAGGAAATGAAAACAGAAGGAAGAAAGCAAAGAAGAAATATAAGAACGAATGTGAATCAGATGTCAGCCATATTTAATCAAGTGAAATGTTCAAAGCTACGAAATCCTTAAAACACGTACAGTAAATAGAGTAATTTTTTTTCTTTTCCATGGAAGAGAATATTTAGATCCAATAAACTGTCCATCTCCTTTAATCCGACGCAATGTGTGTGTGTGTGGATGCGTGCGAGCTTCATGATCGAGCACTAGGTTCTTGTTTCCTTTCTCCATCTAGCAGGCAAATCTCAATTCATTGAGATTTTTTTTTTACCGCACGCTATTTAGTACACCAACGCTTACATGAATTATCTGAATTCGAGACAATGACCGGCTTGAGATAAAATAAGTACCTTCTGAAAACTGTGATCGATGTAATCGACTTAGCCACTCCCCGAAATTATTGGCCTTGTGTCAAATTTGAAATAATAATAATGGCCTCAAATTTTTCCACAAGGGCAGTCATTTTGGGGGAGGGGATGAGTCCAAGAAGTAAAGCTTCCTTCAAGGCAGAGCTAGAAATGCAATTATGAAGTAGGTAAGAAGTTTTAAGCAGGGGCGCTATATTCAAAATTGGCAAAACTAAAAATTGTCGAAGATAAATTAAATTTGTTATTGTTACTGAATATGTTAGTGTTATATAATTTCTGAACGGTTTTGCTACCGTTTATTTATGTAGTTTGATTTCTTTATCCATCAGTTTCTGTTAGGATAGAGACGCGAGTAAAATTAATAATAGAGAAACGTACATTACCACCTTCATAAATTTACTAAATACGTAGCTTTTGATGTTTGCAAACAAGTGGGGCAGCCGTCTGTTGTGTGTTGGAACAGTGTTGCGTTTCGGTTGTGATTTTGGCTTTTGAAAATTCGTACATTGCCATAAAGCCAGCTATAAAAAAGGAATAAAGAAATTAGGACGAATGTTTTTTTGTCTGGGCAATAAAGCTATAGAATTTATGTCTTGCTCTCACGAGGTTATTCAGTTGGTTATCTTCACATTTATCTCGTCTGAAATCATAAGCTATAAGCGTTGTTCAGAATATATGGTCGTGTATGCAAGCCAGGCCTGTCGCCAGACTTTGGTGGCTGGGGATGCTTCAGAATATTCTGGGTGAGCACTAGTCCGTAATAATGCTAAAATTGAGTTTCGAAATGTGTATCACTAAATATGAGGGTGCACCATTAAATAGTAAGAGGGAAGTGCCGTCCAGTGCTCCTTCTTAGCGACGGGCATGATGCGAACACGCACACCACAAACACACTTGAGATAGATGAGAGAGAGAGAGAAAGAGAGAGAGAGTAAAATGATGAATGGCACTTATCAAACGGAGATTTGAGAAATCATTGTTAGTTGACTATTTCGATCCATCGGGCATTATTAGTCACACACACGAGCTTATGTTTCCAGAAGCTGGAAACAGTGTCACATCTTGAATGACTTGTTTGCAGGCTGACATACTTAAAAGACCTTTAATTTGTGAAGAACAGGTGCTGGTAAAGAATCCAACAAAATTCTTCCTAAAAAAAAAAAAAAAAAAAAAAAAATCCACATTTGAATCAATTATGGATATTTTTTTTTTAAATCGTAATTTCTGTTGTTGAAAACGTAGGGATCTGAAGAGGATACTTTCGGGAAAAAAAAAAAAAAAGTTGGAGAGACTATCCGACACGTTCGCACGCATACATACACAGAACTGTTTTTGGTGGCATACAAGACGCATTAAAGCATGTAATATTTGAATCAATTTCGCATATAGGACCCGGGAGTCATTTTTAGGTAGTTGCTGCTGGGACGAATTTTCGTCTTTCTCTTATATTTATTGTGTTTTTAACACAAGTCCATGAGAGATTGTGAGGGCAAGTATTGCAATAACTGGCCTGTCGATAGTGTGTATATATTACGTATGCTATATAGATGGCTATTTTTGATTAAATACTGCTTCAATTGCGCCCCCCCCCCTCCACACATACATCAACAACCTGATGTGTTGACTCAACATACCAAGTTGAGTCAAAAATTTTTCGTATTTTCACCGATGATATTTCCATGCTATATCATTAATTCGAAACAGCTTGTTCAATCGTTGCCAAATTGCATATTCTTTATTTTCATATATAACTTGTTCAATTCTTTATTTTTCAACTTTGTTAATGAGTGGCGAAAAAATTGCAGTTGGAGCCATTTTTCGCTACCGATAGAAAAAGCACAGAGTGCAAGCGCACGGCAAAAGAAATTAATGATGTGGAAGGTCCAGGAAACTGGTTCGAACGTTTCAAGGAAGGTGACATCAGCCTCGAAGACAAACCAAGGTCGGGGAGATCTTCTGTTGTGGAAGGTGAGGCATTACTTGAAATAGTTGAACAACAGCCAGGCACAAATACATTGTCGACAGAACTTGGTCCTTCACAAAGCACCACCAGTGGACACCTCCATAAGCTCGGCCTTGTGAATAGACACTGTCGAGAAGCTCCTTATGAACTGAACAATGATCAGGCTCAGCATTTGCAAATAATTGCTGGCAAATCCTCGAGGTGCCCGTTTTGGCGTCAAATGGTAACAGGGATGCAAAATGGAACTATTTCCGTAATCCTAATAAGGGAAATCAGTAGCTTCTTTCCGACTAGGCTTCAGAACCTGTTGCCAAACAAAGGCGGTTTGAACGGAAGGTCATGTTGCGTGTTTGGTGGAATTTCGAGGGGTGTTGCATTTGAGATGGTCATGCTGTGAACGCTAACTCTTATGCTCAACAAGAGCAGCGAATATATGATGCTTTGAAAGCCCGCTACCCGGCATCGGTCAGTCGAAGACGCGTACTCCTACCGCATGACAATGCCCCAGCGCACAAACTCGAACTTGAAGGGCTGGAAGTGCTGCCTCACCTTGTCTACAGTCCAGACATTGCATCATCAGATTACCATAATTTCCGAGCCATGGCTCATTTCCAGCACGGACGGAGGTTCAACAGTGTTGATGAGGCTGAAAACGGGTGCAGACAGTTTTTTGACTCTTAACCAGCTAAATGGTATAAACGTGGAAATTGAGCGATGACAACAGACAATAAAATGTGATGGGATATATTTTGGTCAATAACCGCTTTTCGTAAGGCGGCGAGCTGGCAGAAGCGTTAGCACGCCGGTCGAAATGCTTAGCGATATTTCGTCTGTCTTTACGTTCTGAGTTCAAATTCCGCCGAGGTCGACTTTGCGTTTCATCCTTTCGGGGTCGATAAATTAAGTACTAGTTACGCACTGGGGTAGATCTAATCGACTGGCCCCCTCCCCCAAAATTTCGGGCCTTGTGCCTAGAGTAGAAAAGAATAAACGCTTTTCGTATGTAAGTTGTTTGAACTATCAATTAAAATTTGAAATACAAAAAAAAATTTTGACTCAACATTGTGTGTGTGTGTGTGTGTTTGTCTTCCTCCTCCTTCTCGACCACCACCACTTGACAACCAGCGTTGATTTGTTTACGTTCCCAAAGACACCCATATAAAATAAGTACCAGGCTTGGTTTTTACCCTTCAAGGTGGTACACTAGTATGGCCGCTGCCCAATGACTAAAACAGCACACACACGCACACACACACACACGTGCGCGCACACACACACACACGTGCGCACACTCACACACACACACACACACATATATATATATATATATATATATATACATACGTGTGAATGCTTTGTAAGTGCTGCGGAAATATTTTGAACGGTATTGGAAGTTCATCGCTTATGCTTAGTCGAGTCTACTGCACTTGTTATCATATTGATTTCTTACATAGAAATATAAATCCTGCGATTAAAAAAAAAAGAAGAGGAAATGGTAATATGTGACATTCATGCTTTCGTCTAGAACATTAACGATGTTAATTCAGGTGACAATGGCTATAAACAGAAAACTAAACGAAAGTGCGGTCTGGGCTCGCCAGGCGCTCATGTCATTTCTTCGTAGCGCTTTGCCTATCACATATGATAAACTATAATGAATAGATGTTTACTTCTTGGCAAAGCTGAAGTAACTCATCACGAATTAAAGTGATTCGACAACAAATACATGTAAATATGCAAGCCGCTTACGAACGACTACATAGGTTTCCTCTTAATCTCCTCCTTTCATCGTCTCTGATTTCATTTTTCCCACCTTCTTTCGTCTTTCTCTTCTTTTCTCTTTCAAATCGTCCTGCTATAAACCAGCCACCGGCTAAAGTTTTTCTTTTTTCTTTTTTTTTTTTCATCAATGTTTTACTGAAGGCCAGCTATTTCAATCTGTAGCAGCAGTCTTCCACTGATGTGGATTGTTAAAGTACAAAAATAGAACAAATTACTCAAATATTATACACAAACATAAACACGTAAACACACGTGCATGCTTGCAAACGTACATAAACTTCAGACATATATTCATATATGCGCACGCTTTTATCGTATTGTAAACACACGCGCTGACACACCAACACTAACACACATTTTCTATCTTTAAACCTCACACGCACATAACTCTGGTATTTACGCGTGTATATTTGCATATACCTCTTTAAACATATATATATATCTTTGCATGTATTCACACAAGGCACGTCAAGAAGAGAGAACAATACAAAAAAGTATTTAGGCAATCCAACTGCTTAGTAATTAACAAGCATAAATCGACCATGGAGGTCCTTTTCTGAGAAAATTACCGATAAGTTTACCAGTCGGTGGGTTAAGCATGTGAGAATTCCTGTAGACTCAGCGGAATCTTTACCTGACCTCGAAGAGAAAACGGTTCTCGTTGACAACTTATCCGTGATTTTTATTACTCTTTATTTTCATAAGTTGTTTCCGAGAGAAAAGAATCGCTCACACAACCCTACCACCACCAGCAAAAGCACCTTATCTATCTATCTATATATCTATCTATTTATTTATATATCTATCTATCTTCATATTCTCCCCCCCCCCCGCCTCCTTTTATTGTTTTTTTTTGTTTCGTTTATAGAAAATTATTAAAAATTAAAATTTAAATCCGATGAAAAGGAAGCGAAAAAAATAAAACAAACTAACAATAATGACGGTTAAAAAAAATAATGAAGCCTTTGGATTTTTACTGAACTTTTACTTCGTCTAATTAAAAAAAAAGACCAAGTTAGGATAAAAGAAAAAGTGGAATTTAACTGCAACAATGCCTGTCCGAAGAGGCAGAAGGACAGCCGGTAATAGGTTTCTGGATACTATAATAAACCGAGTTGAAGGATCCGGTGAGTACAAGGGGAATTTTGTTGTTCCAGTCATTGTGTTTTTGGTGACGGGAGAGAAAAGTATTGTTGTTTTCTCTTTTCTTTTTTTTTACAAGTGTATTTACTGTGTATCGAGTTTCAATACTCCTGCATACAAGTTAGTGTATGAGTATATATTTACATATAAGGACATATATGTATGAAATAAATATATGTATGCGCACATGAAGTAATTGTTAGGATGTGTGTTGCGCACATGAAGTAATTGTTAGATGTGTGTGTGTGTGTGTGTTTGACACTGTATAATTGTCTGATCAATATGTATGTTCGTGCAAGGAAAATCATGGGAGCATTATAGCATGCGCTCTATCGGAACATATTTATTATAATTTGCGGCCCACCTGGGACTTATACACTGCACGATGATAATAATAAAAAGAAAATTATGATTGAGTTTAAAAATCATCATACACTTTATTAAGATACCTGACTGATATTGGTTTCAAATTTTGGCACTAGGCCAGCAAGTTCGGGGGAGTGCTCGACTGGTACTTATTTTATTGCCCTCGAAAGAATGAAAGGCAAAGTAAACCCTGGCGGAATTTGAATACACGATTCATGTTAGGACACGCATAAAGTGGCGAGCTGGCAGAATCATTTGCACGTCAGACAAAATGCTTAGCGGTATTTCGTCTTTCTTTGCGTTCTGAGTTCAATTCCACCGAGGTCATTTTGCCTTTCAGGGTCGATAAAATAAGTATCAGTGGAGCACTGGTGTCGATGTAATCGACTTACTCCTTCCCTTGAAATAATTAACTACATAAAGGTATCGAATCCTTCATATTACTTCCACCTAAATACTTTAATGATATACATATATTATAATGCTTCAAATCTTCTGTAAATTTTCTTAGCACAAACTCAGAATGCAGTGCAAGTTGTTAATATCCGTGTAATGGAAAAACGCATCTTCCTTCTAAATTAAACGTGAAGTTTGGCACCCTTTAAGGAAGGGGAAGGAAAAATATAGGCCTCTATTTTGTTGTCATCTGTCACATTTTCTTGTTGAATTCATTTTTAGCATAACTCTCCTTCTTGTGGTGCGTTTAGAAGTTAAATTTCACGTCAAAAATACAAACGCGTTTTCTTCTGTTGAAATTAGCGTGTAATAAGTATGAATATCCTATAGACACGTGTACCTTTCATGAAACTCAAGCCGTATCACTGTGATACTGTGTGACAAAACCGGACCTTTGAATTACAAATGAGAGAGAAAGAGAATTGATCTAGTATTGGTATTTTACTTGCTGACCCGAATGGATAAAAGTTTAAGTTGATCTCAATGGGAATTTGATCTCAGAAAGACAGAATCGTCACTGCAAAATATTCTCTCCCACGAGCTAAGTTACCCTACCAATTCGTTGCGACTATTTTCTCGGCTTGAACTTCTGGTCACCCCTCTATGAAGTCGGATCATGAAGGAGTCTAAGTTAATCCTTTTTTATTAATGAAGTTGGATAGAGTATAAGTAGACTGTGCATAAATTACCGATACTTCTGTTGACCGCACTCGATAACAACACCAATTTAGATAAATGCATACTAACTACGCGCACACACGCACACACACATACACACACACACACACACACTGTGTGTGTGTGTAAAAGTGTATTGTATGTATAATACGTAATATAAAATTTATTATGCACCTGACTGTAGAATGAAAACTGGATCATGTGTAATTCGCATCCTGTATCTTTATTGCACCCATCAGATATTTGCATTATTTGAAATCATGGCTTTTTGAATTCCCTTAATTCACATTCGTGAATTAACAACACTTTTAAAATTAGTAGTGAAACAGTTACATTTTTTAACTAAATTACAGAAACAGTCTGAGTGTCACTTATCTCTTCCAAAATACCTCTACAGTTATCTTATATAATTTAGTACACAATGCCAGTAGTAATTTTTTTATGCTGCTTGATTCTATGGAAGTGCTACTTTATTTAACCCTTTAATCCATCATTTTAAAACCATTGCTAAACCAGTTATTAAGAAAAAACTGTTGATGTTATTTTCTCTTGAAAGGATTAAAGACGTAAAGCTTAAATCAAAGAATTGATTTTTTTTTTTAATGTCGACGTACCGGCTGAAGAGTTATTGGTGCGTTTTGTCACCATTGCTGTTTGATGTCCAAAGCAAATAAATTTTAGTGATTTAGTCCATCATTTCTAAAGAGACAGCATCTAAATCCAATTTTATCTACAATTCGGCCATATGAAAAATAGTATTGGGCATATTACTGGTCGACGAATATTCTCTTGCGGAATTTCTGGCCAAGTTTCATGCATTATGTCCCAGAGGTGTTCAATAGGGATGATATGTGGTGATTGGCTTGGTCATGGAAGCCTTTTAATGCCATTATTCTCATCCAACAGATCTTCGATCATTTTAGCCGTGTGACAAGGAGCCCCATCTTCCATAAATCTTTTCACATCAAATTCTTCATCACAGAGTCTCCAGACCCACACTCGACCACTGTCAGGAAATACAGCAAATCTAGACTCATCAGAGAATATGACAGTGTCCCAAAATGCTAGTAGCCTCTTCACCATCTCACTGGCCCAATCTTTTCTCCGCTTGATGTTGACTGGTCGAAAAAGTGGCTTCTTTCTTGCTGCTCTGCCATAGTCACAAAGTTTGTGGAGATACGTGACAGCTGTTCTGGGACTGACATCAACTTGTTCTGCTATGTCAGAGGCCTTGCAACGAGGATTATCCTCCACACTTCTCTTAACAAAGAGAAGGGTCTGTCAGAGGGCCCTGGTTGATCTGGGTGAGGTGATGCTGACTCCTTTCCTTCTATGGTAAATTGCACAATCACTCTATTAACTGTAGAAAGGTTTTCTGCGATTTTTCACTGACTATGTTCACCTTCACAATGACCCACAATACAGCCTCTTAGAATTTCAGGCAGTTCCAAGGCTTCTTTTGTACAACGCATGATTAAACAGTTATATATAGAACCTGAACATAAAAATATCAATTAATAAAAAATATAAACATTTAAGTGTGAGAATAAACTTAAAATGATGTTTTATGGGGTGTGTATTTACTTCTATCGTGTGTGTGT
>NC_142948.1:7154271-7177619 GCF_046866305.1 Octopus bimaculoides | reverse complement strand
AAAAACAATCTCTTTAAAATTAATCAATAAATCATAAACACACTCACATTATAATATATATATATATATATATATATATATATGTATGTATGTATGTATGTATGTATGTATGTATGTATGTATGTATGTATGTAATTCGTAAGCTTATATTGTAAGTGTAGATGTATGAATGCCAGTGTTAGGTCTGATTGATTTTTATCCATATGTTTGTAAATAATGGAACTATCTAGTTATTGTGTTCGTTGTTTCTTGTAAAAAGCAAAAAAAAACAAAGCTGTTAATCTTATGGACTGAAGGAAAAAACATGAACTCTACGACTTACCCTTTACTCCTATAAACCTGGGATTTAATGGATTAATGAAAAAAAATAAGGCATTCTTTGTGTTTTAGTTTCACATCTGATTTCTGATTTCAATTCCTTCACTTCCGTCATTAGTGAATCTTCGAATAGAAGTGATGTTCACCATTTTTTCCTTCCTTTCTTTGTTGCTCTTTTTTTAAAAAAAAACGTTTTTTATTGAGTAAAAAATTTCGATCGATATTATTCCAACACAGTTTCGATTCATTATTGTAGTAGCCAATTTCACTTGGCTGACTCACAAATGTCTTACAGGGCCTCCGAAAGAAAATAGGCGAGGAGGAATAAATCTGCTTTCATGTTCCGAGTCAAAATTCATGGGAGTGCGAGTTTAAAAAAAAAATACTTTCATTATTTAGAAGGAGCTCTTAGATAGTTACGTGCCTCTCCTGTGTTTCCTTGGTCTTGAAATGATGTACCAGCCGAACCTATACTCCTTCAAGAAAAGAGACGTTGTATAACTTATTTCTCATCATATATAAACTTGAGGTCTTACGATCCAAATCATCACAGAGTGTTATTTAACTAAGAAACTGGAGACACTCATTTTAGACTAATAGGATATTGACCAGTATTTGTTTTATTGACCACAAAAGAATTCCTAAGTGGAATTTAAACTCAGAACTTAAAGGGATGCAACTAAGTATTCTCGGGTATGACTGTTCGGGCAATCTGCTATTCACCCACTGCAGAATAATCATAAGAAGAAACTATATTCATTATAACATTTCCACTTCTTTTCATATCAAAAACTTCCAAGGAACGACTTTACAGTTTATTTCTCTAATATGGGTAGAATTTTGGTTTCAAATTTTGGTACAAGGCCAGCAGATTCAGGTGAGGGTGTATGTCGATTACATCGACTCCACTGGTACTTATTTTATCGATCCCGAAAGGTTGAAAGGCAAAGTTGACCTTGGCGGAACTTGAACTCAGAACTTAAAACGATTCTGCCTTCTCGCTGCTTTAATATCGATAAAATATTTGTGTTTATTGCACACAGGGGGCTAAACATAGAGGGGACAAACAAGAACAGACAAACGGATTAAGACAAAGTGGACCTCGGCAGAATTTGAACTCAGAACGTAACGGCAGCCGATATACTGCTAAGCATTTCGCCTAGCGTGCTAACGTTTTTGCCAGCTCGCCGCCTTTCGATAAAATATCGATAAAATATTGTCTCTATGTTGATATACTTCAAAATACGTTTAAGTGGCGAATTTGTATTTCCCAAAGAATATACAGTCCATTCATTCTCTTTTACTACTAGCAAGAGGTAAGGCGGCGAGCTGGCAGAAACGTTAGTACCAGTTACGCACTGGGGTCGATATAATCGACTTAATCCGTTTGTCTGTCCTTGTTTGTCTCCTCTATGTTTAGCCCCTTGTGGGGGCAATAAAGAAATAAGAACCGTTAGCATGCCGGGCAAAATGCTTAGCGGCATTTCGTCTGTCTTTGCGTTCTGAGTTCAAATTCCACCGAGGTCAACTTTGTCATTCATCCTTTCGGGGTCACCATTTGAACACTAGGGTCGATAAAATATCCACCATTTGAACACTGGGGTTGATGTAATCGTCTTACTCCCTTCCCCGAAATTGCTGGCCTTGTACCAGAATTAGAAATCATTATTAGCAAGAGCCCCAACGGAATTCATCTATGTCATAGGTCTAGTTATTCTTAAACTGTACATATTAGGCTAAATGAAGTGGTTTTGTGTGTTATATATGTTCGGATGTGTGTATTTGTCTGTTCGGTCGAGGTAAATGCTGTGCGGAAAAGTCTGACAACGTGCAGCAGGGTAACAAATAGAAAGCACAAAAAGGATGAAAAATAATTTTAGATTTAATTAATTGCTGAAAGTAATTTTCTTTTGTGGGGTGGGATTGTGGAATAAATATTGGTTTCAAGTTTTGGCATCAGGCCAGCAATTTAGGGGGACAAGGTAAATCAATTACATCGATCCTAGTGCTCAACTGGTACTTATTTTATCGACACCGAAAGGATGAAGAGCAATGTCGACCTCGGCGGAATTTGAACTTAGAACGTAAAGACGGGCGAAATGCTGCCAAGCATTTTGCTTGGTGCGTTAACGATTCTGCCACTTTGTTGGTGGAAAACATATTAAATAATATTGATTAAAGCGAGTCTTGTCAAAAGGTTTTTGTTGGCCGCAAAGTGCAAATGATTTCATTGCGCTAGTGCTGGAATTTTACAACTCTGGAGATGTGAACATTATAATTCAGAACATCCTGAACTCAATATAGACAGGATGTGCAGCATTAGTACCACGTAAGCACAAAAACATCTCAAAAGTGCAATTTGGGAGACTGCAGCAGTCAGACTTGCCAGGAAAGAACGTCGTAATGCTGAACGGGAATACAAACTGCATAAATCAGATATAAACAGGAAAAAGCGCTATAAATCATTCAACCATCTCAAGCAGGTGACAAAAAAGGGCAGTGCTTGAATTTGAGCAGCGCATAGCAACCAACCCTGACAGTAAGGTGTTCTGGAAATATGTACGTTCAAGGCAGAAACCTCACTCTCCAGTTATAATTTTTCTTTAAAAGAAAGCATTAGACTTTATTTACTTATGTATTTTAAAAAATGCAGACTTGACAGGTGTATGAATAAATGATGGATTGATCATTAAGATATTTTGCTTCTAATTTCTAGAATTACTAGGTTGGCTTCATTGCGAGTACCTGGACTTTGCTTCTGCGTTTGCTAGACATTGATATGCTATATTTACCACAATCCACCGATTGCTCGATCAATGCATCTAAAAATTTGGTATTACAAAACTTTGTATTACAAGTTTGCAAGTATTATGTATGTATTACAAATTAATTCATGAAGCATCTCTTTAAGATACAGATTAAAACGTAACTATAATGCGCTTATAAAATTTTCCTGAGAAATTTTTCAAGTTCATTGATTTTATTTTTTCTGTATACTATTGACACTGTGGAGAAATTATCCAAGTAGTCCTCATTCTGAATATTACTCATTCATTGTCAAGGCTCACCGATAAAATTCACATATAATTCCTCTTAAGTTGCTTCCTGTTAAAAATGCAAATTAGCTTACCATGGTCGTGGATGGGACTGTTTCCTATTGTAAAGCCATAGCTAACGTATTTTGCTTGTTTGTAATCTTAAGGGGAACACTTAGCAGTGATTCGGATTATGTTCCCCGAACGTATTGCGAAATATTTTCCTTAGTTTTACTTATCAATTTATTTTACTAATTTTGTGTTTGAAACGACGGAAATTACGATTCTGAATTTTTTGCATTATTTCAATTCTTTTACCCCCCCCCCCCCCCGCCACCAGACTTCTGTAACTTTCTCATTTCCTATGAGGTATGGTTTTCCTAATCCGAAACTCCATCCATGCCCGACGCTAGGTGGGGTGGCAGCGGACGGCACTGCCCTCTCACTATTCAATGGTTGCACCCTCAGATTTAGAAAATACAGTTGACAAAAATCTTCCCACAATGCAAATTAGTGCCTACCCAGAATATTCTGAAGCATCCCCGGGCACCGAAGTCAGGCAACGGGCCTGACTCCATCATAAAGTCGTATTGTTTGTAACAAACTGTACTGAATGTGCTTTTGTTACTCTTCTCAAACTCTCACTCTCTCAACAATTCATTTAAAAATATATTTGCTGATTCAAGTAATTATTCGAGAGTAGCACTGGATGTTATTTCCAAACGAGTTCTAGTCTCTTCAAATTATTATTTTGGAATTGCATCATGGTTACATCAAATTCAAACTTCCTTGCTATTATGTCCAGTTGTAATAACTACAAATTAACAAAGGCTTTTTATTCCCCTTCCTCATTGAGTCGTTTTCCTTTATATACTGACGGTATAATTATTTTATTAATCTCTAGCCCCAGTGATGGAGAGGCAAGTCGACCTCAATGATCGACTTCAACGTCCCTGTCGGGCTTGCCGCGAGTATCAGAATATCATGAGCTTAAAGCTAGATCCTCAGGCTAATAATAATAATAATAATAATAATAATAATAATAATAAACGAGCTTAGCAAGCAAACACCGGCTTAGCCAGCTGTTGGTGTTATTTCTGGTCATTTAGTAGATTTTCTTTTTATTGATCTCGAAATCGATTTCAGAGGTAGCGACTATATCAAACTAATATGTATCCGTTGAAGGTATATATTTAACAGCAGCAGCAGAGTGAAGAATATGCCCTACAGCGATTCATCGCCCTTTTGGCAGTTTAAAGAAGTAAAGGTTAAGTGTTAAAGTGGCTTCCAATTTTATGGCATCCTAGTTCTTGAGTCAACGTTTAATGTTGGGTGTACAACACAAATTCACCAGCAGCACTTTAACGAGCAGCCTAGTAGATAGGTCAGTATAATTAGTTGCAATGAAAACAAGTACAATCCTATTAAACACGCCTGATATGTCATTACATTTAGATGTTACTGTTGTTTTTATCTTTCATTGAGATGCTGTGACATCTCCAAATGGATCTCTTATTTAGTGCATATGAAATTTTCTTACATACCCACAAAATAACTTATTTGTTGGTGATGGTAAGTGGATTGTTGATTAGATCGATGACTAGTAATTGTTTTATTGCACTTGGAAGGATAAAAAGCAAAAGATGACAGGATTTTAGTTCATACAATAATGGAATAAATCACAATGTTATAGAAAACAATACAATTGACAAAACAGTATAATATGCAAGCAGAGTTTTATTAAAGATAAGTATTACATACTAAAAAAAAAAAAAATGCTTATATGGCACATAGTTGTTAACAGTATTAAATTCTGTTAAAACTAGTCTTTTGAGATATAGACAATAAAAATGTATCTTTACACGTAAAGTATTTAATCAAGAAACATGAACACACACACACACACACACACACACACACACACACACACACACACACACACACACACACACACACACACACACACATCTAAGTGGTACAATCTTACATCAACGAAGTGAATCATTTAATCACCGAGTGCACAATGGTTCAAAAGACAATCGGTGTTATGGTTTATGTTTATATCAATTAAGCAAATGGAAGGAATGGATCTGAAATATATCGCATCAAGTAAATGCGGAATATTTCATGTTTCACTTGATTATTCGCCTTGTCGCTTGCTGTTGATCGTTTAGCTTAGTGATTAACAACCAGGATCCATATGGCCCTTCGGGGGTCCATATAAGATTTCGTTGTTAAAATCTGTTTGCAATAAATTGGTTTTACTTCTACAAAACAAAATATTTTGACATTTTTTTAAATGCTAATATTTATTTTTAACTATACTTAATTATAAAAAATATATGATTTTAAACACTGAATGGCTAGGAGGGTACATCCGATCAAAAGGGGCCCATAGGTAAAAAAAAAAAAAATGGCTGAGAAACTCTGGCTTAGCTAATTAATATATCGCAAATGTGGGTGATAAATAAATCAACCTGGAACAAAGGACGAAGTTCTGTCTGTCTGTCTGTCTGTCTCTCTCTCTCTCTCTCACACATACACTGTCTTCAGAATATAGCGAGAAATGCTTTCAGGTGTTCTGTGTCGTCGAGCCATATAGTAGACAGATGTACATGAAGCAAAGCAACACAACTTTAGTCAAGCTAATCGAGGTGTCTTGCGAGCTGAGAGTTTACTAATACTGAACATGCCAGTCAGTTAGCAGCACAATTCTCATGACTATCTTCATGTGTCTTTGAAAGCGTGAAATGAAAGTTGGAAATGTATTCACTTAGTCATGAGAGAAGTCCTGTTTGAAATCATTTTATTTTACTTACGTTGCTGATGTTTCCTTGATTCAGTCGAATATGAAATCTAGGCAAAAGTAAATATGTATCTGTGTGTGTGTGAATACAAAACAGGAAAAATGCTAATTGGCTTGTTGGTTCATTATTAAATATTTAATTTTCGTCGAATATTTCTTAGCCAAAACCCGTCCTTCTCTCAGTTATATTCTAGTAATTTTTGTAAGTCATTACTGAAAAAAATAGCGATACTTTCATCAAGTACGCAATGCTTCATCTGCTTCTTATCCCTTCTTGAAAACTTGCCTCAGACAGATGATCTGGAGTGTGGAGAGCTAATTTATCTTGGTAGAAGCACGTCTCAATATTACTGACGAAATAAGAACCATCCACGTTCATCTCGAATACCAAAAGACTAACAATTTGTTCTGCTACAAGACACACTTTATGAAAAGAGCATTTTGAAATATTTCCAGTTTAAATTTTGATGAAAAATGTGGAAATTTGGGGAAATGTTAAGTTTGGTGTTTGAGAGAGAGAGAGAGAGATTTGGAAATCAAGCTGCTAATCTGTATGTAAGCATATTTATTGTTTGAATCATGCGAAAAGATTAAGCAATTTATGTGGAGTCAGTTAAACTCTCGTAATAATACGAAAAATAGAATTCAATAAAATTTTAAATGTTTATTTTTTTTTTATTTGTTGAAGTTTACAGCTATCCGAGTCAATGAGCTGTCAGGCGGCTGGTCGAACGGTTCATGGTCTGTACATGATCACTGGCGGTCGCAACCTTGAAATGTTCCATTCATTTCCTGTCCTGTCCTGTTCGTCCATCCATAGTTTAATGACAATGATATCACTCATCAGTTCTAAGACATCCAGTGTTTCTAGGAGTGGCTGACAAGTCTAATACAGACACAAAACATTGGACGGATGTGGTCGGAACTCCACGCCAGCGCGCTGACAGCTTTGGACTTCCATGACTCCATAAGCGTAGCTAGGGGGTCGGGCGGGCGGTAGGGGCGGTATTTTTCACCCTGTTGTAGGCAATATGTTTTTTTGTGGGGTCAGGGGGCGGCAAACGAAAGGACCACCCCGGGTGGCACACACTCTAGCTACACTAGTGCATGGCTCCCACTTTTACTCATATGTTATGATATCTTTCCTGGTGAGGTTGTACTTGGTAGATCTCTCAATAGCAAGGTTGTCTTATATCTTTGAATTGATACTGAAGAACAAGTTCCCAGACACCGAGAACCTCGATTTCATGCTATTGCCCAGCATGTGCACACACTCTGCTATACAGGGCTAGACTGTAACTGGCCTGATTGCATTGACAGAATGGACGAAGAACGCCCTCTGAAACATTATTTTTGCAGTGAGTTGGCTGGGTTGATATGATCGATTAATGGATAGTTCAGATGCTATAAAGATACTTGCAATGTTTCCTCATCTACTTAACTGTAATAACGTTGACAGGAAAAAAAAACTGACCACCGCAAACAGAAGTAACGTTTAATAGACACATGTTTCGCTAGCTTGCACTATCGAGTTCAAATCCTTGTAAAAGTATTGCCTGATTTCCTCTTTAAAAACAATCTCCCTGCCTATATTACACGACTTGAGTAGGTATTCAATAAAGCTTGAATACTACAGGCTAAGGAACTGACACACAGTGTGTGGAGACTTTTTCAGAGAAGTTGATTTAATCGATCCAATAACATTGCTTTTATTTACTTTATCAGTCCGAGAAAAATAAAAAGTGAAGTTGATCGTTGTGGGACTTGAACTCAGAATTTAGAGGGACCGTTAATCAATTACTTTGTCTAATTACTACTTCTGCCATCCACATCTGATTCCAAAAATTAATAAAGGATAGTTTTGCATAGACTGTTCGTTTGTTTTTAGACGGTTAAGTTGGCTACTTTTTTTCACCAAAGTTATTCATAAACTATGAAATTTTACAACAGCGAACGCTTCTATCCTATGGTGCTTATATGCAACAAGCTTGTTAAGTGTTTGATTAGTTTGCCTGCTACGAACATAACACAATTCTTCTGAGGACCGTCGACCAACTGGAGAGTTAGTTGATAGACAACGACATATCTTGATAGTCACAAGCTGCCTTTTCCGCACTGACGAAGCTAATTATAAAAAAAAGCTGGTCGTTGTTTCGTTTGTTTTGCTAGAGCAGATCAAAGCGCTCAAGCCACGATCTTACTGCATTTTTTTATTGACCAACACTGTATTACTCAGTGTGTCTTTTCTTTTTTATGACGATAGGGTAAGGTATGATTTGAAAATGTATTCTTTCTAGCAGGTGGAATAACCATGCAGAAGTATCCTTGTTGGATGAAAAATACTATCTTTAAAGATTAATTAATTGATATTATTACTTAAGCTTGCACTATGGAACACTCCCTTGAACAGCTGTCGAGTGGTGACTTCAACGATTTCGGCAGAATCACTGACAGTTTTACTCCCTCCAGCGGGTTCTAGTAGTATTGGTACTATCAGAAAATTTCGGGGTTCTTTCTACTCACACAGTAGAACACCTCCATCCCGTTTTCAATGCAGCCACCATACCAAAACGAGTTGCAACTGTAAGCATGCCAACCTTGCAACTGAAAAATTTTTTTCTCCCTACCCTTTGATCTGCAATGCCTGTGATGAAGTATTTCCTGCACCCCCCCCCCCCCCCACTAAACAAATCACTGCTCTGTTAGCTTTGTTTAGTCCAATGCTAGCCAAGTGGATGTAGTTATAATCCCACGATTATTCTTCCTCACTACAGGCATCTTATAATTGCCATCTTCTGAACTGAATCACAAATAATTTAATGTTTTACCATCAGTCACTTCTTTAACGAAATACATAATAAAACTAAGTAAAAGGGTATGGATATAAAAGAATAGAAAAAGCAGTGTAGATAAGCGTAAAGGAAAATCAATTGAATTATCAAGTTAGAAATAGGTAAAAATGTAATAGAGTAAAACACTAATCTAGAGTTACTTCCCTTCCATCCTGTATATTTTATTTCCAATTTTTCTCAAAATAACTATTTGCTTACATTTTGATACAGCGACTACCCATTTCTGATAGGATTTAAGTTGAGATTACTCTCGGCCCGACATATTTAAAGCCTTTTCTCAATGTTACTTTGGCGGAACTTTCAGAATAGCTATCATGAAATTTCGTTTTATTATATTTTTTTCGGTATTTTAAAAAAATCATTTTGTAATATCCCTCTTGCCAAAACACTAGGAATTCGCATTTAAAAAGATCCCCCCCCCCAATCCATAGTTTTAAAATTTCTTTAAACCCTTCCTCTTCATCGCGCCTTCAGAATAGCAGCCACGATTAAAATTTTATTTTAATCCTGACAGCTAATTTTCTTTTTTTCACCTCTAAATTACAGTATGTTATATTTGATGGCAAACTTGAACGGCTCGGGGCAACCCATTAAGATGTTTCGACTCACGAACGAGAAAATAAATACTTTATTATGAAAACACGCTGTTATTTTCTACCGGATATTATACTGGTTAATCCCTCTGCTTGCAATTCGTGTTTTTTCTTCGAAATAACCGACACGCGTCTATGCCTAAATTTATCATAAGCACAAGGTCTATGTGCACAGTAAAATTGATGCTTGTATATATACACGTACAGATGAGTGGCGAACAAACACGCATTCATCGTTTTGTTACTATTACATAGGTGGCATTATTCGACTTTACGATCAGTCTGTCTGTCTGTCTGTCTCTCTCTCTCACTCACACACACACGTTGTAGCCATATACTGGAAAATACTTTATGGCTATAAACTGGTAAAACACGCAGATACGTATAATTGTAGCACTAGTTAGGTAGACTGAGTCACTAATGAACTACCTTGCTTTACATCACAGCGCAGCTTCCACGAGAGTAAACATACGTATGACATACATATGTATATAAACCGCTTATTTCATTATAATTACGAATAATGTTTCAACCGCTTATTATCTGCTGATTATATTGTTACCGAAAGAGCTTTGTCCAAAAGCGACCACAATAAGCGGCTTTCACTGTATGCGCACTACATACATGATGAGAAACTTGAAACTGTTGGATCTAAGTTTGAAAATGTATTGTTTCTAGCAGGTGGAATAACCATGTAGAAGTATCCTCGTTGGATGAAAAATACTATCGATAAAGATTAATTGATTGATATTATTACTTAAGCTTATCATTGGTGCACTAGGCTGTATAACAACAGATTTGCTTAAAAGCCCACAAATGCTGGAGTTCGCCAAAGAAAGACAAAGTAAACGTATTCTCATTGTCCAAACACAATGGATTAGTGGTACTGTGAAAATTTGCAAAACATTCCAAAGAATCTTCATCCGAGGTTCCTGAGCTAAACACATGCACACAATCACATATACATATTAAATCCGTACACATACAAGCAGTAACGAAGCAAGCAGACACACTTATATACTCAAGTAACATGTATATCCACTATGTGAGTTCAAGCATGCATGCATACATACATACATACACCAATTCAAATACCCACAAACCAGAAGAAGTGTCTTGACTTAAACAAAAGATCTTCGTCACTTTGTTAGTGACCGGTTTGAATTCTTGAAAGGAAAAATAACTTAAAATGCCTAATACATACATCAAAGAATGTCTGCAACTTGCCTAAACTTCCTCTCTGCACACTCTTATATAGCGAACATTGACCGTATCAACCTCATCAGTTTGGAAGGATCTGCAAAGGTGACCCTCCTCTGATTGCTTTAACAAAATTTGTCAGCGAGGAAATCTCTGAATGGTTGTTCGATTTCATAGAAATATTAACCAAATCTCCAAATTATTACATTACCATTTTAAGAAAAGAAGGATAATGTAAGTTTAGCCATACTATTTAAAAAGATGGAGTGGTTGTAGCTGGAATGTCTTTGATTTCAGGTATGCTTGATTAAGCCTGACCTTGGACTAAACAAAGACATAAAAGAATGCTGTAGCAAAAGTGAACTGCGAACTTTAATCATTCCAAATCTGAAACGTTTATTGAAGTAAAACTATATTTATGTCATTTATTAATTTTATATCAAAAATAGTCTCTTGGTCAAATGTATGTGTATTTGTGGGCATATGATATATCCACCCGCATATTGTTTGAAATAATACAATACTCTAGGTATTCCGATTTTCTAGATCAGTTATATTGGAAAATATATACCGAGATATATTTCTTAACATCATTGTATCCTAATCTCCGACAAAGTACAATAAAAATGCGCGATGTGATACTAATTCACTATATCGTATGTCGCCCAAAAGCTACTGTCTAGCAGAGATCAACACTTTGCCATCTTATCACAACAAATCCATTTATATCTATGAGAAAATCTGAAACATCTTCTTTTACTGCATATTTGGCACCGAGGAAATGTCGTACATGAAAATGATGTCGCTACTGCTGTTATTGTTGATATTATTAATGTTGTTTGATATTTTTTTTATTGTTGTTACTGCTCTTTGTACTCGTTGTTGTAGTAGTTGTAGCCGCCATGATTAATTTTTGTACATGAATAAATCGAAAAAAAAAAAAAAAATCACACCAATTTTCCTACTAATTCTTGTCGGTGTTCAGTACCAACAAGTCACATTCCCGTGGGAGGATTTAAGTTAAGTACTGCGAGTCGATGATACACTCATCAGTTATGCAATGTCTTGATTAGTACTTTAATGTAGCATCTATTATAAGGCAGAAAGAGAAGAAAAAAAAGGATGAAAAGTGGATTTTAAAATGGTTTGGTCCATCTGTGACTGCTGTGACACTGTTGGTCGTAAGCAACAAATGTATCTGCTGTCGTTATTGACGTCTTGTGGCTACACTTGTCTTTACACCAATTCTTCTGTTGCTACTATTGTCATTCTGTTGTTGAAAATTGCCATTTTTATTTTAAATTGCTGCTTGTATTTATTTGTTATTGCCAAATATCATGCCGACGAAAGGATTAATTTCAATAAGAACTTCTTTCACAGCATGAGGCCACACTAAAATAGAACAACTCTGAGTAGTTTGAGGGTTTTGGATATCGCTATGTGGCTTTTGGATGTGACATCTTATCTACAGCCTCATGTGGAACACTGCCATGAGAAAACAAGAAATAAAACAATAACGATTTCTTTAGACTAGACTAGGCACAAGGCCAATTTTGTAATGGAGGTGGTATAGTCGATCAACTAAGTCTAGGTCTCTTACCTGTACAAATTGTTTCGGCAGTCGACTGTCACCAAGCTTCTCTGCATGTTTTGAACATATTAAGGCATGGGCTCGAGCAGGTATTAGGATATATCAAGTGTGCACACGTACCAACTAATTTCAGGAAGTAAATGTTAAACTTAATTGATAGTGAACTTAAAGTCAATTCCAGCATGATTTGATTCCTGAAACGTGATGGATCAAAATACTTGCACTGCATCTAATCTAATGCTACCACTTACGCCATCAGCAATTAAAGTGAAACGTATCAAATGCTTCCACCATTTTACAGGTGTTCCTTTTATTTTGCTCACTGTTGGGATAAAAAAAAAGTAGTTTATTTTACCTGAGTTCTAAACTTGAGTAAATACTGTAAAATAAGTACGTGCTCTCGAATTATAAAAGAGTCACATTTATCACGAAAACATACAACACTGCATTTTAACTACCCACGAATATCATTTAAAAACTCAACACGCTTTACAAATACACGCACTTATAATATATGATGATCCTTAATGGCAACGACAAATATACTTTATGTAACCAAGACAGCATAACAAAAGCTGTATCTCTTTTTAATTGAAAATAATTCTGCACTGCTACCACTAAACAAGATTAAATACGCCCCACACCTAAGAGTATTCCCCAACTACTGAATCACAAATGTGTAGTGTATTTGCTCTGTCCCTTCTGCTGCGGGTTCTCGAGCAAGTGTCTTCTGCTATAGTCTCGGGCTGATCAAAGCCTTGTGAGTGGATTTGGTAGACGAAAACTGAAAGAAACCTGTGGTCTATGCATATATATACTATATGTATGTGTGTGTGTGTGTGTGTGTGTGTGTGTCTTTATGCCTGTGTTTGTCCCCAACCACCGCTTGACAACCAGTGTTAGTGTGTTTACATCTCCGTAACTTTGCAGTTCGGCAGAAGGAACCGATGGAATAAATTCTTCAAGGTGGTGCCACAGCATGACCGCAGTCTCATGACCGAAACAGATAAAAGATATACTACTCACACTCAAACCCGCCGTTCTGTGTATGCGACTCTCTTTCCTTCGCTTTCTGTGGTCCACTCCGGATCTTGTATCAGTAATTCCACCCAATCTTTTCTGTTGCATGCATTTTGAATTCCCTATCTGTCTAAATCGTGTCTCTAAACCCCAACCTGCAAATATTCAAACTGATGCTCAGCTGTATGAAACCCCGGCAAGCTACCTCTCTCCCATAGACTGAGAAGACCTGGAAGGAATTTATCTATATTTTCTAGCAGTAAATAATAAAAATGGAATTATATAATTCTCATATATTTTACTAGGGTGCTAGTGACTTCAATTGAAATAAAATGGTTTCAACCAATGAATTAGAAACGAAATCACCTTATCATGACTGTATCTCTTTCCTATGACACTATTGTTTTACGTAAGGTTATTATCATTTTATTTTATGAAAATACGGAACAGCGAATAAAATAATTTTGAATTTTGTGAATTTGAGATGTTATATTTGTGGTCTGCCTTAGCCATTAGCAACGCAAGTGAAGTAAAATGGTTGTGACTGGAAGTCGAACCTGGGATGTTGATCCTAATTTACACTTGGGTATATTTATATTTTTCTGCAATGGATCCTGTGCATAAGAAAGAAATTATTTGTTAAAATACTATAAAAATAGAATATTTCGAATACTTCTTTGTTCGTTTGATTTCGTTAAGTTTGGGAGAATTATTCTTGAGAAAACTTATTATGTACCCCCTCAACTATTTTTGGTTAGATCCCTCTTCAAAAACAGTTTAACTCGTTTAAGTCTTGACATTTCTCTATCCGAGCTGTAAACATGTGAAAAGTATTTTTTTGTAATTGTGAAACAGTATATCTCTGGGGCTTGTTCTGTCTTTGATTTGGGAAATTATCCTTCGAGATATCCAGAAAAGTGATATGTAAGTGATATGCTTTGAGGTGTTACACTTGTCGTAACATATAGCAATCCAGTTTGTAGATTGCTTTTATCCTAAAACATGGAGTTTGTTTTCATTTGTAAAACGTACTTTGGGCTACCCTTCTGCTAAAAAAAAAAAAAAAAAAATACCAAACTTCTGTTTATGCTGTTAAAGAAGAAAAATTATTTTCGGCATTTCAACTCTAGTCTCCCAATTGTAAAAAAAATTCGTTGGTTTGGAATAGTAAAAAAAAAAAAAAGCAAACAAAATATTAGACATATTTGTGAAAGACAATATACCATGTAGGATATAATGAGTTTATAACAGATTAGCTGCTTCAGCAGTTTTTTTTTTCAAGTCCTTTATTTGAGGGACTTTCACCTGGGCTATTTTTAGCAAGATGATATTTTTTGAATTTTATTTCATCAGAAGAATGAGTGCCCCTTTTCTCGTACATACCTCGTTTCCTCCATCCCCTTGGTTATGTGGGTGTGAATTGCATCGCATAACCACGTGGTTGCAGGTTCGACGATGAATGGCAGAATCAGTTGAGTGGCGACAAAACACTGAGTAGTAAGTTATAGTTAAATTATTTTACGATCAGAATTCAAGTCTCGCAGAAATCGACTTTGAGGTCGATAGAATAAGTGCTAGCTAACTCTTGCGGTCGATTTAATCCACTGTTTTTTCACCTACAATTTGTGGCATTGTCTCAGTTAGAAATTTATGTAGATAAATACGAACATCTGTTCATCTCGCTTTTTGTGTCGAAATTTTTAGGTCTAATATCGTGTGGTTAAATATCATGTTTGGAGATCTTATAGTAAAAAAAGGTCAGTTCCTTTGCACGAAAGATATTCTTCTTTCTGTTAATAGTCATAGCATGGGAGGTGAATTTTTTAATAAAAATACTTTTACTTTTACTTTTCTGAGTTGAAATTCTGCCGAGGTCGACTTTGCCTTTCTTCCTTTCGGAATCAATAAAATAAGTACTAGGTGAGTACTGGGGTCGATGTAATCGACTTACCCCTTCCCTTGAAATTGCTGGCCTTGTGCCAAAATTTGAAGCCATTATCATTTGTAGGAGTTAAAATTTCAAACTATTGAATATGTTTAACTCAACCGAGTAGCAACATTTCCTTAAACTGCGTGTGTTCTAATATTTTAGCCATCACCTAGTTGTATTTGTATGAAGTCATCAACCGCAGATGTTCCTCCAGTTCCAAACTTATCAAATTCGGTTCTCTCAATTCGTTTCTCTCAATTCGTTTCTCTCAATCATTTATAATATCGACGTATTGGTTTTTATGGCATCAGTTCCAGAGCTCTAAAACGCTTTTAACACTTTTGTATAAAAAAAAACATTGGTACTACAACCTTAAAAATATCATTGTCTTGGATAATAGGTCATGGCATCTTATACGTTTTGCTAAGGATAACGATGTTATAAGCGAAAGCATTCCAAATGGTAATTAAGTCGTACACTCAAACTACTGAAAATACATATAGGGACAGATTTTACATACATCTTTTAGAACATTGTCATTTTATAAGATTTTGCTGGCAAATTTTTAAATTAACATAAACAGTTATTTACATGAAAGAAAATTACTGGAGGACTTTCATCTAATTCTTCCAAATCTTTGTTAAAGCTGTACTAAAACTATTTGTGAGGAATTTTTTTTTATCCCAGCAACTGGTCACGCACCACAAGGTTTAACGGAACCTACTGAAGCAAGCCATGACGTTCGCAGCATTACCACGGGCGATGGCGGTGCTAAGGCGTTAGGAAAGCCAAGTACCCTTACGAGTATCACCTGACACCTCTGTGAGGCTAGCTGCCAACGTTGACAGGAACTTCGTGGTTAGTAGCCAAATCCCTCCGAACGTCTCAAACGCCACAGATTGGAAGAGATAGTTCACTGTCAGGTCTCGATACTTCAGGGTTTTCTTCCGTTCGGCTACAGAAGCAGTGACCCTCCCATTATCTGCAGCAACCAGGATGTGGGTGGGAGCAGAGGAGTCGCAGACTCTGGCTTCCCAAATGAGGCACCTACCTCTAACATAAGAACAGAAGGTAAGACCATCTAGTCTCTTTCCATCACTCCTGGATAACCCCGACGGCTGCAGAACTGAGGGGATATTAATCCGAGCCAGGGCCCTCTTAATAATTAGGTTTAGCTCGGTGGGACGAGCGAAGCGACCATCATTTAGGCGGCAAAACAAACCATGAAGACCTGTAGGGTCGAGAGGCCTACCACAGCGGCATCTCAGTCCCTACAGACGTCAGTTCCCACTCTAAGTGCGATGGAGATGCGGAGTTCATCTAGACTCTGTAGACCTCCAGTGTTGGCCACAGGCAGGGCATCATTCCAGTCCCCTGAGAATTTTGCACTAGCTGAAAGTTGGCGACACCTTGGAAATTGGGACCTGGACGCAGATCGTCCCATACTCTCTGTATCTTCTCCGATCTATGAGTGTGTATTTTACGAATGATAACTTATATTCAGCAACAAATTGAAGTGGAAAATTGTAGCATTTATATTTTCCTCAAAGGCATCAATGACACCAGCAAAATAGAATGGTGCCGACTGAATCTTCAACACAGTCGCTGCACACTAATTATTTAACTATTACATAGTGGTGATAACGTAATTACTTTGCTTAGTATGTACTGTTTCATACAAATATTTCATACAAATATTCATTCTACCTAAAGCAAAACATATTTCTGATTCCAGTAATCATATCTTAATTATGATAATGAACTGAAATATTGAGTCAGAAAAACGAAAATATGGTTATCATTGTGTGAATGAACGCTTACGGTTTTCTACTGCAAATTTCTCTTGTTTGTTAATGATTTCGTTTAAATTATCAAGGTCAAGTAGAGGACGGTATGTTAAAACTTTATACCTCGATCGTCTCACCTAAAACAATTTCATATGAAGGTTTTTTTTTTCTTCTTTCCACTAATGTGCTATAATAACTCTTCTCAAAATGGTAGCCAAAGAATCTGTTAGGGGGACTGTTTCGGAATTTGACATGTATACTGATACTTCACTCGCCTGCTTAATTTAACACTAATATTAAGAAATCTAACAAAGCGAATTGTTCCTTTTCTTTATTATCTTGTAATATCGGTTAGGGTTTAGTCCAGGGAAATAATTCAGTGAAGAATTTTAGACATAACTACATGAAACGTATATTTCCTGACATCACGACTGTATTACACACTGCTATTATATGTTGTTGTCCCCCTCCCCACTTTTTTCCTTTACGGCAACGAAACAGTTTAGAAGTTTTCTTTATATTTATATTTTCGACTTGCATTCCATTCATAACTGCCGTAGTTTGTTACTCTCGTTTATTTATTTATTTATCTATTTATTTATTAATTTCGACAGCTACTTTGTATTACAACTGTTATTGTCCTTGCAACACAGAGATTATTAACAGTTACATTATGTATGCTGAAGAGCTAGCGAATATCTAAGGACTTGTAGATCCTTTAAGGGTATCTATAACGTTGATGTTACGTTAGAAGCTGTTTAGTCAGGAGAGTGAAATGTTCTGCATTTTGGTTTTGATTTTCTATGTTTTTCTGTTTTCTTTTTGCGAAAGTCAAGATAACTTAGAATTTCGTTCTTAAAAAAGAGTCAGGGCGGGAGCCTTGATATGGACACTAAACTTGCTAGAAATAGTAATGATCTCTTCTTCATACTACAACTTACCATTTTAAAAAGAGTACATGCGGGATACACAATGCCTGAAAAAATAAGGGGTGAACTTTTGATTTAAGTACATAAAATGTTTGATTACGAAATTAAAACGCATATGCATCATATATATATAACCGTAAATATATTTATTTGGGTGTTACCAATGTAACGATTTGGTTGAGTTGACAGACGGAAGCAAGAACAAAAAGTCCGTGTGAGGTTTCAAATACCAAAAAGTATTTATTTATCGATAGACAAAACATTGTGCCGTTATTTCGAACGACAGAAAAGAAGTGTTTACACCAAGTTAAATAGTCCAACAGTTTCTGCGGGTTGCCGTGCGTCTAGAAAAATACAGTAGATGTGAGTGGTGTCTGTTCTAGCAACTGGTTGGCTTAAGCTGTGCGCCACCACTGCAGTCAGAGCCGGATTAAGACCCATCGAGGCCCTAAACACTTAAAAGATTTTGATGCCCCCACAAAAGATTATGGAATTCAAAATATAAACAATAACAAACCATGAAATAAATTTTTGTTTTTCAAAACGAAACAAAACTAATAGTAAGATGGAAAATAATGTTTATTTTTGTATACTTCCACTTTATTTATATTTGAAAAGTTTCCTCCTACTTTTTTGAATTGCAGTCTTTGATCAGACCCTCAAAATTAATCTTAGGTAACCCATCTGCATCTATACTTAGTAGAGGTAAAGGCATCCCGGTTATTATTTTAGCAAGTTTAAAGTAATTTCTTTTGTGCCGTAGACATACAAACACTAACACACTAGTATTTAGAATCCATCAAACGCATTCTAAATATATATAATAGATTATATTATAATAATTATATAAACAGAACTATCCATACAAACGTATAACATAATATATACAGTCATTATGGTACAACTCGTAAATGTAGATAAAATAAAACATAGCATTGTAAAGACATAGATAAGGTCATGAAGTTTCTTAATCTAGTAAAAGATATGTTGCTTATAATGTTGGAAGAAAAAATGGTTAAGAGAGTGTTGTTTATTTGAGGAAAGTAATAATTATCTATTTGTAAATTGTAAGAGTATTTTCGGTTTTTTAAGGTTCAGTGTCTACATGAGATTATTTTAAAATGTTTTTTTAAGAAGCTTTAGTTTAGAGAATAAAATTTCATATAAATCAGTGGTGCAAAACTGACAAGCTTTTTTTTTTGTGTTAATAGTATGTTTTGGCATGCAAGAGGATTTTCCATGAGATATTGTACAGGGTGGTGGGAACTTTTAAGTTCCATGTATATTCACATAGGGAAGTAATTGTTGTGCTATCTAATCTAATTTAAAGGAGTTTGCTGTATGAAGAAGTATTACAACATGGATATTGGAGAGAAAGAGGTTGTTCAGAGAGGGTGGATTGGGAGGTGGAAAAGGTAAGGGTGAATATGAATAGTATGTGAGACAGTTTCCTTGTTGAGGGTACACATTTTTGTGGTTGCAAATCAGTTATCAGTTATTTGAATTAAGTTTATCTGTTTTTTTTTTTATTGCTGAGAGGTGTTAGTGAGAAGTTGTGGGTGATAGAATAGGAGATTTTTATGTGGTTTTTATTCAGAAGTTTGTGGTATTTGTGATTAGGTGGGAAATGTTTTGCAAAAGTCCAAAAATGTTTTAGCTCTAGAGATTTTTACTCTTAGATTATCTGGTAGATTATATCAAATTATGTTTCTTTTCCTGCTTCTGTGTTGAGATTGGGGGTTTGTTGTGTTCCTGTGTTTGAATTCTTTCATGTAATCACTTTTCAGAGCTTGATTGAAATGATGTGCATGTTCTGGGAGATTTTGAGTGATATGTAATGGATGAGATTATTTGCAGTTTTTTTCTGGTGGAAAGAGAGTATGTGAAGGTATTATATTTTCTAGTTGGTTTTCTGTATGAGAAGTATGTTTAATTATCCAGGTGGATTTCATCAGTAATTTTTAAGTTGAAGAATCCTTTTCTGAATTTATCTTTTTTTTTTTTTTTTTTACCACAGTGTCTATGGATAATGAGACCATTACCTTTATAAAGACTTACAACTATACAGGGTCATTTTTTTATTTAATAATTTTAAAATATACAAGCAAATATTAAATGATGGTGATGATGATGATGATAAGCCAACAAGGTCACTGACTTCAGTGGAATCCTTTGAACTAAAGTCAAAAGGCTTGGTACTCTGTTCTTTTTTTTTTTTTACCAATGTGATGTTATGAGAAAATAATATAGATTTTATTGCTTGTAGGATGGTTTCAACACCCATTGACTTCAAGAACACTATTACTTCTACATTGTTGATTGCATCATTGAATTTTTTTTTGGTAATTCAAAGATAGCAACAACATATATCAAATTGAAAAAGTAACTTTCATTTATATTATGGACAGCTGTGAACTATTCAATTACAGAAGAGCTATTGTTCCAAAGTGGTAATAGAAACTGCTGTTAAATCTTAGAGATACTGCAATCTGTGGTAGATGTACTAGTCTAGTGATATGCATGTGTGCACACGTATGGTAGGTGTGTATATCCATCTATCCATTCATAAGTACATGCATACAAATCTCCCCGCTTCTCATGACCATTCTTTTCCAAGGGAAAAACAAGACCAAAGCTACTTGGCACCAATGTCATTAGAGGCATAACCTTCAGAATACAAGGATTTGGAACAGTACAAAATATAGTGTCTAATACTCTAACAACTCTGCCTGGGATGAATAGTAAAATTGTGCATATGTATGTGTGTTTATGTATGTATATTATGGTTGTAATGCCTTTCATCATAAATCTGCTCGATCGGGGTTAAGTAACCTGGGGTTAAACAACAACAGATATTGTTTGTCTTTCTTTAGGCGAGAATGGCCACTTCTTCAAATGTAATGTTTTAATATAGGAAAGTGAGGTTACATTTTAAATCCAGAATAGTGAAGCAACAGAACAGATATATACAGTAAGTCTTATGACCCTCTACATCACTTAAGTCAAGAAGAGGCATATTAAATTTAACATATCGTGAACTGCATTAAGATATACAAAACTTCGTTTTTAAATATACAAACATTATCTCTATGTTTGAAAAATCTACCATTATCACAATGAAAACAATGTACTTGTTTCTAAATTCATGTAATGCTGAACAATAATGATAACTTCCGGTGCCAACTTGAAAATATATTCTCAAGTGGGTTTCTCTGCCTATCTCTGTTAGTGTCAAGGATTGAAAAATCAACTTAGAGATGAAAAAACAAAACAAAAGAAAACATAAAGAATACTGAGAATGTGAGATTATTTATCTGTTTGGAATAAAGTGGTATCATGTTATGAGTCATATTACCATTCCACAAAGAATTCTTGATCATATTAATTTCAGTATATACACGAAAATTCACAAGAATTAATGGTGATGATGATGAAAATAATAATAAAAATAGTTGTTGCTATTTTTCTCTTCATTAGAATACATTCACTTTCCTACAATTGTTATCTAACTTAAATGTAATTTAATTATGGTAGACATATGATGTTAGTCTAAGTTTTACAGCTATTTGATAAGCATTCTTTGCACTTGGTGTGTACAATGCATGTAATGCACGTGTATAATGTGTGTTTATGGGCTCATATGCATGCACACATCTTGCATCAAAATATTTTCTCTGTAGTATTGAATATATAACACTTTCTTTTGAATATTTATATATCCAATGAGTACAATCTTCATGAACTTATCTGCACAGGGTCTGCTATAAAACAGGCACAAACCTGGTTTCCATCCCACCCCTATATATTTGTTTCACTGTTGCTTCTTCTTCAGAGTGATTTCTCACATTGGCACAGTTTACTGGAGATAGTGTATTAATGATAATTTGCAATATCACAATCCCTGTAAAAGAAACTGACTTATGAACAACTGTCAAAACATACGAATCCATTAAGTGGCTTTACAGTATTACGTGATTTATTGCCAATATCTTTTTATTTTATTTATATTCTTATAGCTACAAACTACTATTACTAACTGTACATTTCATTCCCTGAAAAGTGAGGGAATGCATCAAAAAAAAAAAAAAAAAGAAAAGAAAAGAAAAAAGATGGTAGAGCACCAGTCTGATTGTTAGTATTTAGTATACATAAGAATTGATTGGTATGCTCTTTAGAAGATTTTAGTTTCCAGAAAATCTGAACTTTGTTAGTCTGTTTCTTGTGGAATACAGTTTTGTAAATGGTCAATATTATGGAGCATGCTTGAGATTTGTTACATTATCCCTTGATCTTTTTATATATGCTCATGTAGATAAAATGAAATGCATTGTATGTCCTGAGGTACTAACACAACAATGTTCAGAATTGCCAAGGTTCTGATGGGTACAGATCTAACTTCATGTAGGTTGGTGCTCATCACTTAATTCTATGTTCACATTTATACACATATTTTTTTATCTTTTATGTTTTACTTGTTTCAGTCATTGGACTGTGGCCTTTCTCAGGCACCTGTACTTACAACATATTTGTTAGTTATTATTCAATGAAACATAAGTCGTCACAGAGCTGCTGTTTAGCTCCGGATGCTGTAGCATTACACAGAAGAGAGATTAATACTCATATAGATTGAATGTCAGTTTTTCACACATAATACCTCAACAGATCTAGTAGTAATTCCTCAAAATAAAATGAATTGAGATGGCTATATAAAACACAGCAGAGCAATTTTGCTGCTATGAGCTGTAGTCCAACTCTTCATCTGCTCCACCTAGTAATTTCTTACATTTTAAATTTTAATTATAGTTATGAAAATGATTATTATATAGCAGTAGGAGTTGCAGTTAAGCAAAGCATGTCCTCTATGTGTATCAAAAATGTCAGCTGTTAATCCTGGTTTAATGAGGGCTACTTAATCAAGCATGAAGCCTGACTAATAGAATTTTCTTGTTTGGGGAAATAAGACAACACTTGCAGTGACAGAAGAATCAATGATATGAATGTCAAGATTATGTTGTATTCATTTGGTGTAGGGCAGTGAACTGGTTTAAATACCTCTTCATTCTAATCTTATTGTGTTAATATTTCATTCTCTTGAGCTTTGCTTGCTTCATGCTCTTGCTTGATGGAGTTGGGGTTATCCTAGGTTCGTGATCCCAGAGATGTCATCATGCATAGAGCCAACCAGGTACACCAATGGTTTCCATCACCAGTGGTCTCGTGCCAGTGTTTCTGCATCCTCCAAGGTGATGTCAAGCCTCTGGAGATCTTCCTCAATCATGTCCAGCCA
>NC_142948.1:7039271-7149271 GCF_046866305.1 Octopus bimaculoides | reverse complement strand
GAATTACATTCACTCTCAGAAAAAAACCCAAAGAATATTTGTATTATGTACTGATTATAACATCAACAGGAAGTAACATAAATAGCAGTTTCAACATAGTTCTCAGGAACAGATAATAAAAATATATACTGTTATGGAAGTCAGACCTAAAAAACATCTGTTGTAAAGACTTTGTGAACCAATTTTTTAAAAAAAATTATGCAATAATAAAAGTTATCACCTGGGTGACTGACGAAAATTCTCATGTTGAAGTAAAAATTTTGCTGCACTCAAAGATTACTGTGAAGACAGATCTGTTGAAGAATTGTTGGATCCATTCATTTTACTTTGATTTTGCAGTCAAAAGTGAATGTAACTTAAATTGTTGCAAGGACACTTAATGCCAGAGACTGAGAAAAGTTCATTACTCTATATTTGTGCAAAATGATGCACTTTTGCAAATCTTCAAATCAGTTAACATTTTCTAGCAACCAAAGGATAGAGTTATTCACAGTAATTTCAAACAATTTGGACCAGCATGATTCTCTGACTTGAGGCATTGTTGACAACTGGCCTTGGAGTGACTTGCAGTTAAATATTTATCTCTATACAAGACTGAGAAGCTTGCAGGAATTCAGACCATGCAGTGAAACTGAATTTACCAAGTTTTTATCTGGTATGACATCATGTGTTTCAGAAATAATTAATACCTTCTCCACACATTGTACTATTTAAACAAGGCAGTAGACATTTTCCCCTCCTTATTTTAAGTGATACAATATTCCACCCTTATCTTTATATTAATATGATTGTCGCATACGTGTGTGTGTGTGTGTGTACCTATTTATTTTTATTAGTTGTGTCCTTTCTTTTTCTACCTAAGAATAGCCATATGGTTAAAGAGTTCTTTGACAACCACCTGGTTCTGAATTTGATCCCACTGCACAGTGGAAAAAAAATGGTTTTTCACTTTTTGGAATTTTCAGAAAATTTTTGCGCATGTGTTCTACACATGGGAATTCATACGATTATATAAAAATATTTTCTGAAAACTCCAAAAATCAAAAAAAAGTTATGAAGGGGGTTATATGTAGTGCTTAAATCAGAATTCCACGTATAGTAGTTTATGAAAGAAAAGTAAGAAACATTCTGAGATTTGTAGGACTTAATCCCATAGATTTTTTTTGTTTCATTAGAAAGTGCAACTTTGGGTTTAGTGAGATGACAAAAGCAATAAATCATAGCTTGTCTGGGTGCTCAATTAGTTACTACTAGTTCCATGACTAACCATACTGGTTTGATGTTTCTGTTGTGTAGTACACTGAAATGCCTTCTGGTAGTCTAACCACACTACATCAAACATCATGATTCATCACTCTTTATTCCTGTATCATTCTGCTAAGAATAGGTGTTCTGTACAGCACTATATGTCAATTTTTCTGCAGCTTGTCTACATATTCTACATATTTTAATGTTATTAATGCTACTGTGGTAACATAAAAATAAGATATATAATATCTAGTATAAGTTTAGTATAATCTCTTAGGTTATTGGACAATAATTCTAAGCCTGATTGGCTGAAGTATTTTTGATATGAGAAGAGTGAATGCTGTTGATTATTATTTGAGCAGAATAAGTGTCTTCCTACTCCTTGCTTACCAATTAAGTTCCTGTTATATTTCTTCAACTAATCTGGTCTTGATGTTCTGAGAGTTTCTGTTGGAGTTTTAAAATATTTTTTTCAGTGTTGTTTATTTATTATTCATTCATTTTATTTGTCATGTTTGCAGTTGCTCTCTTATAATTTAGACATCATCTATTGAACTTTTTATTACTCTGTTCACTAACATATAATCTTGATAGCCTTATAACTCTTTTACAAATGCATTTTCTTTTTGTTCTGTTGCTTGTAAATAGATTTAGATTCTTTGGCAAGTTGATTCACATTCTTTGATTAACAGTCCATCTCTGATTAGGCAGTGCTGCTTTTACTTTTTTTTTCATTTTTCTCATATATCTGTAAATACCGGTTTCAAACTATTCACTCCCTTGCTGAGGATTTCAAATTTCTTGTCCCTAAACCACTTTTCCAATTACATTCTATTTGTTTTTGATATTTTGTGTTATTGTTGTTGTTTAACACTGCATCCTCTCTAACTGACTTCAGCTATAATTGACTATACATTTAATTCCAGTTATCACCACACCATCCTTTGAAAGGGAAACCTAAAACTACATTGTCTAATACAGCTTTCCTGACTCATATAGGTTTTACGTGTTGGACCACTTTGGTTCAGAATGTTTTAAAGTATAGAACTGGGAATCATTTATCTATTTCAGTATTTCAATGTTAGGATCATGATTGCCGTCTCAGCTTCTGTAGTTTCTGTTCATCTTGCTTCCTGGTTTTATCATTTCCAAATAGGAAGTGTATTTATGTGTTTGTCTTTTATCAGTCTTGCATTGAATTTAATATTGTGTATTTACTTGAGAGGTTTTTCTAAGCATATTTCCAAGGTTGAAAAACAAGTTTGATATTCAATTCAGAGAAGTTAACATGAGCTATGTGAAAGTGTGTTTGTTATTGTTTACTATATCTGTATATGTGGGTGTGTGTATGTAGGAGAGGTCTATGAATGATTATTATATCATATTTGAGCCACTGCCATGAAAGAATTGGAGTGCCAAATAAAAAGCAAAATGGCAGAAGCTGAGCATGTAGGATTAAAAATGGTTATTTTATTTCTACATTCCTTCAGTAGTTTGGCAGAAAGTTTAGAAACATGAAGTCAGGTGATCATGTAGCATAATTCTGGAATAAAATTCCTAACAAACAATACAAAATTATTGGTTCAATATAACATTATTGGTTAATATAAACATATTTGATGTTATCCTAAAGCTTTAGTGTCGATTCAGCTAGATCTGTTAACTAAATTTGTGAATCCTGAACCAAGCCTTTCTCTCTTGCATACCCATAGGATTTAAGCTTAACCAAATTCTTAATCTATTAAGTACTCAGTAAAGACTTAGAGAGTATCTGAATTTGATTTCTTTTCTGTATTTAGTTTCAATATCTCACTGTTCTAAAGTGAAATCTTGATGGAGACATCGTCTGACATCATGAATTAAGCAAATACTAGATATTAGACAAAATTCTATTAACAATCTTCTGTAAATTCAGCTTTGTGCCTAATGTTATCTTCCTTAATTTTTCTTAATCGGAATATACACTATTATAGATCCATCCAAGTCAGTTGATCTTAAGGCACTGATCCAGTTATTTCATACTCAATGCAAAACCGAATAGTAAGATAGGCTGAAAAGGCTCTATAATAATGTATACTTTGAGTAACATATCTATCTATCTGTCCGTACATACATACATACATACATACATACATACATACATATTATTTAAAACAGTTTGGCTGAATTCCATGCAACTTAGTTTCTAATGACACTAACAGAAGCACCATTTCTTTCAGGCTGTAGATTACCATCTTACAAGGTATCTCACCAATCAAATATACCAGTGTTAGGAAGCCTGTTTCTTTCAGGCTATAGATTACCAAATCTATACCCTAGAAAGAGGTATACATTTTCTCTTGATTGAAAACCAGTGAGTCAAAGGCAAAAAAATGAAATAATTGGTTCTATAACAGATAAACTTATTTAAAAATATAATTATATAAAAATTCCAGCATTATTAAAAATCATAAAGGACATAAGGATATAAGAAGATATAGAAATATGGCATCTATATATATATATATATATATATATATATATATATATTATTACAATTAAAAGGGTAAAGGATTATCAATTTATTAATAAATTAATAATTAATAATTTTTACCAAGCCCTTCGGTATGTAAGCACCATTATCGGTGTGGAACTTATTTAAAAGTTCTTATACATTTATAAACAAAATTAAGGGTTCAGCAACAGGTTGCTTCACCACATACCGAAGTTCAGAAATAGCAGCTAAAAATGCTGAAACTCCAACAGATAGCACTTACCCGCAACTCACACAGGCAAAACAAGTTTTGCCTATGTGAGTTGCGGGTAAGTGCTATCTGTTGGAGTTTCAGCATTTTTAGCTGTTATTTCTGAACTTCGGTATGTGGTGAAGCAACCTGTTGCTGAACCCTTAATTTTGTTTATATATATATATATCATCATCATCATCATCGTTTAACGTCCGCTTTCCATGCTAGCATGGGTTGGACGATTTGACTGAGGACTGGTGCAACCGGATGGCTACACCAGGCTCCAATCTAATTATATATATATATATACACACACACACACAAAATTATCATATATATATATATATATATATATATATATTTATATGCATAGAATATAGTATAATTATAAAATGTAATTATAAATAACTAAAAAATGTAAGTACCATATTGCATTATATCTTACCATGCTTAACTGCAGTGAGAAGTTACAACCCTTCCACAAATCAAAGAATGTTACACCAGTATATACGAGGGTTAATAGGTATATAAAGTACAAAATTCAATAATATAATGTAAATTCAATAATACAATGTAAACTAAAAGAATAAATAAAATACATGCACAAAAAAAAAAATCAATAAGGGATTTATAAAATGATAAAATAGACATAAAGTTGAGAATTTTTTTTCATTACTGAAGCCATAAGATACATACTGGATATAAGGAGAGATAAAGGATAACAAAATAAAAAATACAGCTAATAAGAAAAAGAAAAGAAAAACATAAATAAAATAATAATAAGTAAATAAATAAGGATAGGTTGAGGTATTCCTAAGAAAGTAAATTAAGAAATAAAGTAAGATGAGGGTACCTTGGGATGCGGTTTTATAAAATATAGTATTACAGGCACTGTTGTATGAAGAATTATATAGTTCCTTGGTGGGTATAGAGTATACCTAAGGGAGGTGTACTATCTGATAACTCATTACAAATATACCTATTCTGACTGATAGGGCAGAAAGTCTTGGAATTGAAGGAAAAACAGTGTAATCACCATATAGGATGAATGCAGGCTAAACTGGTAGTGGTTATAAGAGGGCAGCATGATATATGATATATGATATATAATTCACTACACTAGAGGGTATGTTATGAGAGATATGACACCCCAGCTAATTTCTACCATCAAATTCAAAGTATGATGAGTATATTATTATTTGTTTCCAAAATATTTAAACGTGCGAGTGATGCTATGCACACAGGATATCCTAAGGTCTAATCTATTATTAATTGGGTTATTCTTGTCTCTGTGCTTAAAAATCTCATAAATTTCCATAGAACAATGTTCGCATCCATGTCTGCTATCTCTGTATGGTTGTACTCTCTGTATTATATCCCATTTAAGGCTAAATCTACCACTGGTAATAGCCAATACATACATGGAATACTCTGAGATTTTGGCTTTAGGATCAACACCACTAAAACCAACATTATGGTTACGATATGTTGATGATACCTTTATACTCTGGCCCCACCAAGAAGATGTCCAAGTGCTGTTAGATCATGTGAACTCAATAAAGCCATCCATGCAGTTCACAATGGAAAAGGAAAAAAACAATCAGCTGGCATTCCTGGACATATTAATAACACGCACCAAGTATGGATTCAGGACACCTGTATACTGCAAGCCGACCTTTACTGGACGATACCTCAACTTCAATTCCCACCATCCATACTGTGTAAAGAGAAGGATTGCTCAGTGCCTAAAACATTGTGCAAAGAATATAAGTAGCGATCGTGATACACACCGCGAAGAAATGATCAAGCTCATTAACAATCTGTTAAGCAACAATTACCCCAAAAGTATACTATCCACTCTAATTATGAAGAAGAGAGAGGATGAGGCCAATAACCTGTCCACAACCTGTCTACCCTATGTGAAAGGCCTCTCCGAAAAGATACAAAAGATATGCGGCCCATATGACATCAGGACAGTATTCAAAAGTAATACAACACTTCGCAAATATCTTCTTTGAGTAAAACCACCAATAGAAGAGAGTATGACCTACGACTGCGTGTACTCCATTCCATGCAGCTGTGATAGGTTATAAAAAGGCGAAACATGCCACCTCCTCAAAATAAGGGTAGACAAACATTGCAAAGCTGTGACACGAGGAGATATTGATAAATCGGGTATAGCTGATCTTGTATGGTAAAATGGAGACCATCTCCCCCTGTGGGATGAAGTTGAAATAATAGACAGAGAACACCACTGGAAAATACAAAAGCTAAAAGAAGCAGCACATATGCTATGATACAACAACCTCCTAAGCAGACCGAGTGCAGGTATGAGCAGCATATGGGAACTGGTATTAAGGAAGGATAGAAAAATATTAGATTTATGAGCCCTAAAATTCACTCCATAATTGCCCACGGACATATGGCATAGTGATTAAGAGCACGGGCTACTAACCCCAAGATTCCGAGTTCGATTCTAAGCAGTGATCTGAACAATAATAATAATAATAATAATTATAATAACATCGAAAAATACCTTAGGAATGAGAACCCAGTTTCGAAATTTCCCCAAGTCACCTGAAGAAGGCTGAAGGGTATATCAGCCAAAATATTGTGTTAACAACAAACAAGATGAGAACAAATATCCGTTGAATGTAAATAATGTACATGTTTTATTTGCATTCACATTTTGATGGCATTCACATGTCAATGATAATAATTCTTTCTGATTTTGGCACAAGGCTAGCAAATTTTGGGGGTGATGGGTTAGTTAATTACATTATAGAGAACCCATTTCTCATCACCAGTCACTATTTGGTCCCCCAAAAGTTCATTTGTGAGACATGACAGCAAAGAAGAGCACATATTCACTTTCTGCATGCGATTAGACTCAGAAAGTTCGTGAGGAACCCATTGACCCAATTTGCTGACTTTTCCAATGGCACACAGGTGTCAATGAATGGTTGAATGACCAAATCCAAGCTTCTCTGCTAGTCCCTCAATAGTTAGGATGGGATTTTGTTGCACCAGGGTTTGCAGTATGTCCTCGTCAAGCTCTAGAAATCTTTCAGGATGAGGCTCATCTTCTAGGCTGTAGTTTCCGGCTCAGAATTTCTGGAACCACCATTGACACTGGCTTATGCTTATTGATCAGTCGCCATATGCTGCATTAATATTCCTTACACTTTCTGTTGCATTGTTGCTTTTATTGAACTCATAAAGCAAAATGTGCTGAATATTCTCTTTTGTCACTTCCATTATAGCTTTGAAAAAATGACTGTTAAAATCGAACTGCACTCTTCAAAACTTGCACTAAGAATAAGGACAAGATAAAATTACTGCCTGCTTTTATAGCAAGTTGATGCAGGTAGTTTATCCCATCCCCCTCTGACTTTTAGTTCATGCAATTGAAAAAAACCGCATTATTTATGGGATGACCCAATAGATATGTATACATTTTTATATATATATATATATATACATACACATATGCATGTGCATGCTTTGTAATTGCTTTTGTTCATATATTTATGAATATGAATGTGTGTTGTGAATGTTTGTATCTTATATGTATGTTTGTGTTCAGGTATGTAATATATTGTTTCTATGCTTTTAAGTCATAAACAGTTATAATTTTACAGAATAAATCTCTGACACACATGTACACTGTTATATGTGCCAACATAAACAAGGATATATATTCATATAAGAATATATATAATCTGCTTCATGTATAGAAATCTCCTTCTCGTGTTTGCTAAACCAAACGTATTTGTGTATACAATTCTATGTACCTCAAATTTATCTGCCAGATGTTTCAGAAACTAAAATGAAAAAAAAGTAAGCTAACAAATTGAGAGCAAAATAAATAAATAAACAGTATCCCTCTCCAATTTTACTCAGTAATGTTTTCCAAGATAACAGATAACTGTTTTATTGTGTAATATTGTATGTTTAAGGAGGAGACTTGTATCGTTACAATCTTGTGTACATGTGCAGAAGACATGTAGAGATGGGTATACACAAACACGCATATATGTGCGTGTGTGTGTTGTGCGTGTGAATATATGTTCTTGTGCATGCATGTGTAAATGTGTGTGTGTGTATGTGTGTGTGTGTATATATATATATATATATATATATATATGCACATATACAAATATTTTTACATATGTTTGTTTGTGCGTATTTATATATCAACAATATCATAATCATCATCATTTAACGTCCATCTTCCATACTGGTATTGGTTGGATAGTTTGATAAATCTGACAAGTCAGGGAATTGCGTTGTATTCCAATCTCTCTCCCCCTCTCTCTCCCTTTTCTCTGATTTACATCTTATGGTTGCCATATATCATCCTTAACACCCTCTCATATCTTCTATCATTCTTAACATCCTTTCATATCTGTCATCAACTTCCCCCACCACCTTTGCTACTCACTATATCTATCCCTATGTACCTCTGACCTCCATCTCTGTCACTGTACATCTCCCTATTTCTCATATCTGTATGGTTTTATTATAATGCCTATTTCCAACCTTTTTGTACTGCTACTTATTGCCCTCTCCTTCATGAGTCACTCCTATTTCTTTTACCTTCTACCCACCAACTCGTATTCACCACTGGCCACACCTCCACCCTTATTCACCTTTAACTACATTCACTTCTGCCCCATCTCTAACCATCTGCTTCTCTCGTCTCACACTCTTGCAAACATACCAATTGTTTTCAATCTTGTTTCCCTTTTCTTTCTTTTACTCACTTGTATATTCAGGGTATACTCTAACACCTTGTCACTACCATCTTTGTCTATTTTGCTAGTTACTCCCACCATTATACAATATGAAGTAGCCAGGTATCTTCTCTGTAGCAAGACTCCAGTTCCTGTCCATCTATCATACTTTGGCCGCTCAACACCTGCTATAAAGCCACCTCCCTCTTTATTATTCCCCCACGTAGTTGAGGGGGATCTTTTGTTTTTGTTTTTCAAGTTCCTTGGTGACCTCACTAGTTCCAGTGCCATGAAAATCAGCACCCTGTACACTTTGAAAATTAGTTGTCATTAGGAAAAGCATTCAACTGTGGAAACAATGCCAAAGCAGACATTGAAACTCAATGCAATGCTTGAGCTCAACAGATCTTGTTGAACCAATTAACCCTTGCCAGCATAGAAGTATATATTAAATGTTGATAATGATGAAGTGTGTGTATAGTATATATATGTTAGTTAGAATTTCACAAACACTAACAGAATCATCTAATACAATGAACTGACACTAATAACACTGTAAGAAAATTTAAATTTTTTTTTCTTTGGGTAGTAAGTGTTATTTCCTATTTACTTCTATCTATAAATCAAAGGAAATGACAACTGTTCTCTTCAAACTTTGCTTTTGTGACCAGTTTTGAAACTGGCCTAGATTCAGTGCTGAGTTGCTAAATCAGAAATGTTGTTATAGCAAATATTCTGCTTAATACCAGAAATTTGCTTATCAGTTGCTTGACCTAAACCACTTGAGCATGTCCCTCAGTGACTGACAATATGTGCATCTCTGATCATGAGCAGGAGTAGTGGGGGAGCATCATAGGCATGTGCTGAGGAGGATTCGTTAGGGTTTGAATAAATGCAACAAAAGCAAAGTTTGGAGGAAACACTAGCCCATTTTTCATATTTTCTAGTGTAAGTACATAGGAAATAACAGTTCCTACCCAAGGACAAAAATCGTGTTACACACTATATTACCAAAATACTGAAGTCCAAAACCTCCTTATTAGTAGTACACCACAAGTATGTAAACTTGAGTACATACTACAAATTAATGTAATTTGTGTTTTTGTCTGTAAAAGTTCTGAACGTCATGATCCTAACTACTTTATTGACCATATGAGCCCAACACTCATCTAGGCTCACCAAGCATTTATAAGGAGCAGTTGCAACACACTTCACCACACACATAATATAAAACAAAGCTAGATAGAAAAATATTAACAGATAACACATACTATATAGAATCCTCCACAAAAATAGACAATTAATAATGGAAGAAATACTCATTTGACTACACAAAGCCAAAATAAACTCTCAGACAGTATATGCATATCACAAGAATGTGATTGATGACATGTAAAAGCTAAAATATGTGCCTGTTGATGTAGAAATCTAACAAAATTCTGGCAACAAAGTCTGCATAAATAAAGTTGCATACTATAAAGGAGGTTGTACACAAGCCAACACTATTTCTTATCCTGATGATGGGGTTGAGATTGTCTTGAAATGTTGATAAAAGTGAACTTAGGAACTTTAAGGTGTCATCCAAAGAGCAAAGATCCTATATGGAAATATGAAAACAGTCTAATAAGAATGGTGAAATTGGTAAATCGTTGTCGTCATTATCATCATTTAACGTCCGTTTTTCATGCAAGCATAGATCAGATGGTTTGATAGGGACTGGCAAAGTCAGGGGCTGCACCAGATTCTATAGTCTGTTTTGGCTTGGTTTGTGATGCAGATGGATGAGGACAGTTGCATAAAGCCACTCACAAGGCTTTGGTCAGCTGGAGACTATAGTAGAAAACACTTGCCCAACAAACCATATAGTGGGATTGAACTGAAAACCATATGGTTGAGAAGTAAACTTCTCACGACACAATGCCCCGCTACGTATATGTTTGTATGTGTTTGTGCATGCATGTGTATTTGTGTGTTTATGTTCATAAGCGTGTATGTGTGTGTTCAAATGTATCTGTATGTACTTGGGTGTACGTGTGCTTGTATGTGAGGATGTTTGTGTGTACATGCATTTGTATGCATGTGTTTTTTGGAGCTTTATTCTATGGTTCTTCCTTTGCAGAGTCCAAGTCAGTCACTAACAAAGTGGCAAGACTTTAGTTTAAGTCAAGATAAGTCTTGTGGTTTTGTGGTCAGCTGAATTGGTCGATGTCTGCATGAATGGGTACATGTTATGTGCATGTGTAGATAAACTTACACTCATTGGTGTATATGCCATTATTCTTTGTGTTTGCATGTGTATGCGTTCTATATGTATATGTGGTTATGTGCATATGTTCACCTGAGACATTAAATGGAGAATACCTGTAATGTTGTATGAATTTTCATTGTTGCTCTAATCGAATATATCTGGAGAATGTGAATCAGTTTGTTCTGTCATTTTTTTTTTGTTTTGCAGAATCCAAGCATATCTAAGTCTCCCTGTAAATGAGTTGTCACATTGCTGAATGCACTTATGATAATAGAAACAAATAAAAATCTGGATACAAGAGCTGTAGGTTCTCAATGGATGTTCTCCCTTTCTCCAAGTTTGAAGAGACATTCATGCTCACTGGGCTGCTGATCTCTGCATTCTCGCTTGACTTTTTCCTCCCTGTCCTATGCTGTTATTTCTAGCCTGTTGTGCTTACTCTGGGTTTCTGTTTATATTGGAATGTTCCACCAATATTCTGAATTTTTAAAGATATAGATACTCTCTGCTGGTGGCTGATGCACAGGAGCAATAACACTACAAGCACACAGGAAATAGATTCTCTTAAAGGCTTATTAAGGACCCCTTAGAAGTAGTTAATAGCTTTTATTACCTATTTGACCTAATTAGAAGTGGAAGAAGATATTCTAAAAGTACAGACACCAGAATAAGAATTGACTGGAGAAATTTTAAAGTTACTTGTATGAATTTATAAGAATATCTTTTACTCTACTCACAGGCTGACCAGTCTTGTGAGTGGATTTGGCAGACAGTAATTGAAAGAAGTGTGCCCTATCTATCTGTCTGTCTCTGGTGTGTGTGTGTGTGTGTGTGTGTTTATATATATATATATATATATATGTGTGTGTGTGTGCATGAAACTTGGTCATGTGGAGTTGAATTACACTATATATATATATCTATATATATATATATATATATATATATATATATATATATATATATATATATAGTGTAATTCAGCTCCACATGACCAAGTTTCATGGACACATAGACTTTGCCTTGGAACATCTGATGATAGGGACATGTCCTATGCACAACGGAACTTTCAAGGCGTGTGGAGTTGAATCAGACTGTTGTTAAATACATGTAATTCCACCCAAATGTGTTGAGTACTGTTTTATTTTGTTTGCTCATTCACTTGTTTTTATGTGCGCATGTGCGTGTGTATTGCATGCAGGGTGTTCAGGCTAAATTTGATAGTTTGCATAAAAGGTAAAGAAAGCACAATATCCCATCCGAAAATATAAGTTATTTCAAAGAAGAAAAAAAAATATCAACTTGATTATGGTTGCGAGATAACAGTTTACTCAAAGTAACCACCCTCTGCTTCCACCATGGTCTCATGATGGCTCCAGAACCTGGTGCATGCATTCCTCACTGTGTCCCTGGGAAGATGTTCAAACACCTCTTGATCTTGGTGTTGCAAGCAGAGCAGTTGGTGTCTTTCTTGACTGTGACTCACATATAGTAATTCACGGGATTACAATTGGAGGAATAAGGAGGCCAGAAACTGAGGCTCATGATGTAGATATTCTCCAGCAACCACTTCTGACTCTTTCTTGATGCATAGCAAGAAATGGAATGTGGATCCCACACATACGACCTTTCAGCAGTTTCATATAGGTGTTTGAATTGAGCTTGAGGCCCTGATCAAAAACGTGTGGTAGCATGACATCACCCTCACTGGATATAAATCCAAAAAGACTGCTGGCTATAGCATTGTAGTCTCTGTTGCAGCTGTGCATATCATGTCTTAAAGCCTTTATAATGTCCACAGAGCATTTTTTTCTACTCTAGGCACAAGGCCTGAAATATTTGGGGAGGGGGCCAGCTGATTAGATCGACACCAGTATGCGACTGCTACTTAATTTATCAACCCCGAAAGGATGAAAGGCAAAGTCAACCTTGGCAGAATTTGAACCCAGAATGTAAAGACAGATGAAATACTGCTAACCATTTCACCTGGCGTGCTAACGTTTCTGCCAGCTCACCGCCTTAGTGTTCACAGAGAATTGAGTAGCAGTCTTGATGTTGGTATTTTGAATCATCATGATATAGGTAAATGTTTTCCAATATGCAGATGGCTCCCGTCTTCCGTGTTAGCTAACATTTTTTCAACTACAACTTTAATCTTTATGCTTTCCAATGCAATTGACTGTTCTCCAATATGTCAAGCTGTTCCTGGAAAAAGAAGACATAAAAAATTGTCAAATTTAACCCAAACACCCTTTATATACGTTATTCCTATGTAAGAGCACAACTTTTGGTGCAAATCTGATGAAATGCCATTCTGATATATAAAACTGCAAATTTTATACAACTTTTCACTTGGAACTTTTGCATGCAATGACATTAAAAACAAGGTGGCACTGAGGCAATTGTGACTGGTCATTAAAGATATGCTTAAATTTATTCTTTGTCTTCTTATTTGGATTACATATTCATATGTATGTATGTATGTATATATATCCACACACACACACACACACACAGACGTATGTAATATATATATATATGTATGTACTATGTACTTATGTATGTGTGTGTATGTATATATGTATGTATATTCGTATATATATATATATATATATATATATATATATATATATGGTCCAACCCATGCCAGCATGGAAGGCGGACGTTAAACGATGATGATGATCTATATATGTATATGTATAAATATTTATATGTATATGTTTGCGCGCGCGCGCGCGGTTGTGCCTGCCTGCGTGTTCAATTACGTGTGTATCTTCATATCTGTGCGCTTGATTATACACTTCATGCATATGTGTTTAATTGGTGTGTACGCACGCGCGTACGTACGTGCGTGCGTGCGTGTATATATGTTAGAGCGATGCTGGTGATTCTTAGTACATGTATAGCTTATATTTTTCCTTCCTTCTCCTCGAAGCCCGCATGCAAGCATAATTTGTATATTCCTTCCAAAACTTCTCTGAGCACACTACCGCGAGGAAATGTATTTATTTTTTAAATGTTATAAATCTGTTTATTATTTATAATTAATGCAATTTAATGTTCAACTTGTGTATAGAGTTTTAAGCATAGTTTGTTTCCTATTCTGGAATCTGAGGAATAATCTGAAAGAAAGACAAGAAAAGCTAAACGCATTCATCCAACCACACTCACACAAACTTATCATAGATACACAGATTTAGGAAAAGAAAGGTATATTTATCTCACCAACACCACTTACTACCGCTTCTCTGTTGTATAATTTTGTAAATGAAACTAGTTAATTTTTGTATTCGAGTATTATTTACCTTATAGGTATATTCTTTTAAAGAAAAATACCAGTTAGATTATTTATTTTATTTATAACAATTTCACTTCTTTATTCATTTTGTTTTATCTTGTCTGATGACGTCATGGGCGGGGGTGATTGTGAGATTTTGGACCAAAAGTGAGGAACTCTTTGGAAATTATCAACAATAACAGAAACAACTCCGAAGTTGTTTGTTTCAAAGGCCTAATAGGAAGTAACGTTGTCGGTCTGTTATGAAGAACACAAAAGAAATGTCACTGCTGAAAGATTTAGAAAAAGTATTGAAAACTATGGGTAAAAAGTACCCTGGTAAGTGCAGTTATATATATATTTTTTGTATGCTTATTTTCTTGTTTTTCAGTATAATTTAAGAGTAGTATATATAGCTGAAACCGAGGAGCATGTTTTTTGTTTGTTTGTTATTTTTTCTATCCCTCGTTTGCGTTCTGAGTTCGAATTTGGCGGGGACAGAATCAATGAAATAAATAGCAATACTAAGATCTTTTGACACTTGGCTTCTGCTTCCAAAACAATCAATAATTACTACAATTTATTACCAGGTTGGTGAAGACAGCTGAAGGGAATATATAAAGCTGACTCAATGTGTGACTGTATTTAGATTATTTCTTATACATGCTCAGTTTATTTCTTATACATGTTCAGTTTATGTCAGTAATATGTTGCAGTCGATGCGGTCAACAGTTCTCCATATACTATATAAGTTAACTCTACCTTGTAAGAAAAAAAAAATGAAAACAGTAAATATTTGTTTGCAACGTTGTGTGCAGTTTGATTCCACGAAACACCTGTCTCTTGAAATATGTTTTTTTCTTTTTCATTATTTCCTTAAAGAAAAATAAAAGCTACCCACCATGTCGTCTATTTATGTGATACTCTGTTTAATGCTACTCCGTCAAGTCAATATATTTACTGTGTGGTATCCTTACTTTTAAATTATCTTTTATACTTTTTCTCCAGCTAATGTTTTTCTTTTTCTTTTTTTTTTCTTCGAATCATTGGGATCAATAAAGTCGATGTTTATCATTTTCTGTTGTCATTTCGATTCAGTTCAGTCTTGAATAGATCTATGTTCAAAGGTATTCCGGTCGGGGCTATCACGCACATCTTTTAGTTTTCTTGACAGTATATTTAAGACCAAATATTCTAGCGGGCCGAGTGATCACTTAACGGCCTCCTCGTTGACTCTGTTTATTATTGTTAGTTCCTGCATTAAACCGACGAGTGACCGGCGCTGGTCTTTTTCTGATAGTTTTTTTCTCTCTCTTTTGTCTCCAAAAGAATTGAACAGTGAGCAATTGTTGCTGTTTACACTGTTGAATTATGCGACCCACGTTACCTAGCTAAGTGAACTCAACCGTTAAGAGTTGTCTTGATTACAGATACATGCATTGCCAATGACCAGCTACAAATCACCGATTTGCTCAGCAGCCAAATAACTCGTAAATCTGTGGCAGTCCCTTTATTTCAATATTGATTTTTTACATTGACACAAGACAACATATTTTCGGGGAGGGTATAATCGATAAAACCAACCCCCAATATTTCATTGTTATTATATTTCATCGACCGTAGACGGATGAAGGGCAAAGTTCACCCATGTAGAATTTCAGCCCAGAAAGCAATGTACCGGAACAAAATTCCGAAAGCCATCATGTCAAGGCTCTATTAATTTTGCTAATTGCTCACACTATTTTTAATTCTAATATTATCGTAAATGATAGAAGTGAAGTATCGGTGGAGAGCCGGACAAAATACCGTGTAGCATTTATTTACGCCTCCTTACGTCCTATATTCAAGCCCTGCTGAGGTCGACGCTTACTTTCACCCCTCCAGGATCGATAAAATAAGTACTAGCATAGTGCAGGGTGTCGTCATAATTGTCTCTGCTCTCTTCTTAGGCTTGCAGCAGTGTTACAAATCAATGTTACTTCTATTTGTTTATTGATATGCAGGCTTTAGTGCCTGGGTGTGCTTCAGAATATTCTGGGTTGGCATTAATTTGTAATAATGCTAAAGTGGAGTAAATCTGAGGGTGCATCATTGAATGGTGAGGAGACAGAGCCGTCCAGTGCAACCCCTTAACGACGGGCATCTTGATATGGCAACCCTAACACTAGGGGTGTTCTTGGACACTTTCAATGGCTCCACTGAGTTAACACATGCCGTTTGTTTACATTCTATTCCTTGCTAGCCAATTTCCGACTACCTTAGAAGCAACTGAATCTTTAAATATGATACAGTTTATAAAATATGTTCACGTGTAATGAACATATTCATGAATCTCTCACTCTACCTCGTACATATTCATTCAGTTGCTGGCTACAGCCCATTCTGATTTCCTGGTTGTTGCTATTTCACTTCACCTAGGCCGCTAATGTTCCTGGGACAGACTACAGCATCCTACCTTTCAGCTCCCCTTTAACCACTCAGCATAATCACGCAGGGAAAAAGGAATAGTTCATACTGGAATTACAAACATTAGATTTAATTTTTATGCCAGCATATATATATATATATATATATATACATATATATATATATATATAATTTGTAAGGGTGTGTGTACACGCAAGAGAGAGTTTGATATTGTACAGTTGTGCTTATGTTTTGTTAACATAAAGTATTAGAATTGGTGTTGTCTTTAGTGTTAAATGATGAGCTGCAAAACAGTAATGGGCCGAACTAAATGTTTTGCAGTAGCTAGTTATATCCCTTAACGTTTTGATGGCAGGGGTTGATTTTTGTCTGCTGTCCTTGCAGAGTCAATAAAATATATTACCAGTCAAGTACCAACTACACCCTCATCCTCACAAAATTACGACCATATGCCAATGTACGAGGTGATTACTGCGTCTTATAATGCATATTTTGTTGCTGTTAATACCTATTTATTGTTGCAACAGTTATTGATGACGATATGTCAATGTTCTGAAGTTCTGCTTTTTTTCTTTTGTATTGTTGATATCGTCGGGCTTTTTGATTTGCTCTTTCGGTCTTTCTTATAAGTTGCGAGGCTTATTTAGACGTTTTTAATGACGATGCTTATTATTATTATTATTATTATTATTATTATTATTATTATTATTATTATTATTATTGTTGTTGTTGTTGTTGTGCATGATGCTGTTTAATGTTCAGCTGTCGGATTTCAAAATGTCTGTCGGTTGTGACGTAAATAATCAACTGGGGAACAATGCGCCTTTAGTGACTGTAATTCAGTGATAGTAATCTGAAAGATTAGAGATTATATATATATATATATACACACACACACACACACACACACACACACACGCACGCACACGTGTCGGGGTGATACAAAAAGTAAAAAAAAACAAAAACAATTTTGGAATCGTTATCTCTTTAATACATGCTGATACCTTTTATATTTCTTGTATATAAGGTCTATTTTCAGAAAATTAACCCAGAAATAGGAGTCGAGATAAATAGAATTCTTTTTCTTTATTTTGTTATTTTTCTTTTAAATACAGCAATAAATGTCTGATAAACGAGAAACTTCTACAAAACCATTTAGAGATTTAAAATATTTATATATCTTTTAACGTAAAAGTATGCATAAAGTCATTGCTATTTTTGTTTCTCCTTTGCATGTTTTGACGAGAATTCCTACAGTAATCTAATATCATTACAGGTTGATAGTCCGATATCCAAGGTCTCTAAACTCTGAAAGATTTTTGAATGAGAGAAGCTCCACAAATTGAAAATTTCGAGTAAAAATTTGAAATGTTTACGGGTGATGTACAGCTGTTGCGGGTCACTTGTCGGGCTGTCAGCTGTTAAGAGTGACCTTTGCTGCTCTGGGCTGGGCTTTCCTAGTTTAGCCTAGTTTGTTGGTATCAGTTTGTTGTCAGCAGACGTCATAACAACATCTTTGTGCCTGCATTATTTACCAAGTGTGCAGGGCTACACTTGGTGTTGAAAATGCTAAAACAGCCTGCATATATCATTATGAGTAATCATGCAAGGAAAAAAGGGAAACCTTGTCAATACCTTAGAAAATTAAGTTGCTGCAAAATCTCAGCAGCTGTGTAAACGTGATCGAGAAGTTTGGGTTTGAAATGACCCCTTAAAAAGCAGAAAGACAAAGTATTGAAGTTCTATATTGAAATGACGAGCTGAAAATTTGAAATATGTTGCATAGAGAAAAAATTGATGATCTTGGATCATGTATTGATAGAGTAAATCCGTTTACTTATTGAAGGACCTGAGCAGTGTGCATTCCCCACAGGGAAAGAAATCTTGGCTGTATATAAAATCCAATAGAACCTACCACTTAAAGAATAATTTGATTTTATCTTCACATAAAAACTCAGTTAGTGAAGGTGCTATTACCTGTAAGATAGTCCAACTAAGCAGTTTCCAACAACAGTAAGAGTCATTCAGATTATATCCTTAGGCAAAACCTTGAGCCTGTCCAAGACAAGTGCTTAACCATCAAACAGAAGTGATCAAAACATCGGCAGTGTGTATCTCTCTAACCTTGACTATGTCAACAGTCTTTTCCTTAGTCTTCCTGAAGCCGCATGGAGCCTAGGTGTTTCATTCATAAATGCACACATTGCTCAGTCTGAGATTCAAACCCGCGATCCCTTGACTGCGAGTCTGCTGCTCTAACCACAAATGCATAAACAGAGCCTGAAAGATTGCTTGGAGATACATGGCGTATTTTATAGATATGTATCATAAATGCATGAAACTATTAGTAGCTCTTTCAGTATGTGTATTAAATTGATATTTATCTCTCACTGAATGGGGTACTTTTTTTGTTGATTCCACCTATATTGGATCTCTATTATATTTTTATATACATTTACTTATAAATGTACAAATTCATACATTTATACACATATGTTTACATATTAATACACAACCATGCACTTACACATTACACATAGACACATATATTTAGATGCATGTATATATACAAGTACACACATCATCATCATTTAGTGTCTGTTTTCCATGCTGGCATGGGTTGGATGATTTGACCAGGGCTGGCAAGCTGCAGAGCTGTACCAGGTTCCAGTCTGATTTGGCCTGGTTTCTACAACTGGATGCCCTTCCTAACACCAACCACTTTACTGTTTTCACACTGTAAACTTTCACTAGTATACTTCCCAAGCTTCCTTTATCCCAGCATGGGAGGAAGCGAGGAGGAGGATTAAAACCTTAGAATCGTCTCCGAATTTAAAAACGTACACTTATGCAAAAAAAAAAAATTTTTTTTAATCGAAAACAAAGAAACAAAGAATTTGGTGGAGTAGAGGGAATCAGATATTGGAACTCTGGAAAGTTTATTTATTTATTTTAATGCAAAATCGTTATCTCCGTTGTTGAAAATGTATTAACACCGTAGAAATTTCTTTTGGTGGGCAGAGGTGGAATTTTAGGGAATATGCCCGACACATCTGCTTTTTCAGTTTTTGGTTTCCTTTTATAATCTTCAATTTTTTTTTTCAATTGTATCATGTTATGATGGAGGCCAGTATTTCGGAATAAGCGCGCCACTTAGTCGGTAGTGACTTTTTTTTTGTATTATATTTAAAATTTATTTTTTATTCAATTAAAAAATATTTTTGTACTTCCGCAACATCAACATAACTCTTATTTCTTGCATCCGTACAAACAGTTGAATTACATTGTTTTTCAAATTAAGAAAATTTCTATTTCAGAATGTAATGCACACACACACACAGCGCACGCGCGTAATTTGTAATGGAATAAAGTGACGACAAAGTCAAAGAAATATAGAGAAAGCTCCAACGTTCAATCCAGTGTCGTCTTAACAATTTTATAGGACCCCGGGCAAATCAATGTAGTCGGAACGTATAGTATTTATTGATAACAAGCCACAGCATACATAGATCAGAATTGGGGGCGCCTCGACCTGTGAGGCCCCGGGCAAACTGCCCAGTGTATCGATGCCTTAAGACGGCAATGATTCAATCCTTAAAAGAGGAGAGGTTGCCCCCCCCCCCAAACTTTCTATCTTTACTTCTGTCTTCATGCATATCCTTGTCTATGGTCGTCATAATGTGAATTTGGTAGAGTGGAGCGAAAAATGCAATTTTCGATATTTTGTTGCGAATTAGGGTTAAAAGAAAGGTGTATAAAGAACTTTGCTGTTAAATATTTTTTCTGGTTCCGCAATGCAATTGAAAATTTTAAAAATCGCTATGTTTGGTCGAATTTTTGATTTCGTGGATTATAAATCATAACAAATACATAGTTCTATATAGCAGAATGCCAAACAGTAAATATAGTATCCTTAAGAGGTTGCATACCAAGTTTCAATACAATTGACTAATATCTTGAGGTTCAGCATTGACAAAAAAGAGAACGGGAGAGTGAACTTCTCTCCTGTGTCGTTGTGTGTGGACCTACGTCGTACGTGTGTGAAGTTTTCTGCTTTGTACCTTGATTTTATAGGCCGTTGTATTAAAATTAACGATCGTGTTAAATTTAGTGATGACTCGCGAGCGAGTTTTGCCAACTTACAAGGACGTATGTATTTTATTTGAACGAGAAAAAGAAAAGAATGTAGTTAAGAAAGATCCTTCAATTAAACAAATTGTCAAGATTGTAGCAGAAAAGATAACTCTGCTTTGGGAAGAAAGGCACCCGTCCCTTGTGTTACGATTGAATCAGTCAGACCGAAAATCTTAGACTTTTATCTCAAGTACCAAGCATTACCAAAATCTGTGAAAAATAGAAAAATGTGCCATCGTTTCAAACTAAGTGTAATGTGTTGAAAACAATGCAACAAAAGATTTATTTGACATTTCCTGTTGCAAGTGCAACTCGTTTAAAAACTGCAGTTGTAGTAGAGACAAAAAAGCACCACAGAGAGAGCAAATTTTTTTACAGGATCAACGGACAAATCGGAAAATGATCATTGGCGAAATAGATCAAGCAATATCTAAGCAGAACGTTCAGAGGTTGATTAGAAAGAATCGGCCAGAGCATAGTCGCCCTTCTATGTCAGTAAAGGAAAGTTTAAGATTTTCGGTTTAACTGACTCAATCGTAACATAAGAGATGGATGCCTTTTGCCAAAGAAGAATTATCTTTCCTGCTACAATCTTGACAATTTGTTTAATTTATTTGAATGTGTGTGTAATCTAGACCTCGGTGACCTAGGTTTAGAAATAATAAAGAAAAGTCTATTTCACATAATTTTGAAATTTCAAGTGTGTTACGTAGTCTGAAGGTATATATTTTAGAGGTTGGGATTTTAACACTCTTGTTTTTAAAAAAACATTCTTGAAAACATATTTCGAAAATCTGCGTAAAAGGTACCTTTTTTCGCTCCATTCTGATGAGCAACCCAAAGAGACTAGCGAGCCGCATGAGACATGACTCATCATCAGGAAGGCTGCACAAGTAAAAGAAGAAGAAAAAAAAAGGTAATTTTTTTGTTGGCGTGCCATTTAGGAAGACCTGCGGGCCGGAATTGACTCGTGACTGGATTGCACACTACAACCTTAAGTGAACATTTTATTTTACTTTATAGATTTTAATGAATTAATAAATTAAAAAAATTACAAATAAATCATTGTCTTTTAGAGAAAATATTTTACACATAAATCATTCGGAATTTGACGAAAAGTCATATATTCTGCTTTATTTTAATGTCGTTTTTATTGATTTCATTTTTTACGTTGTTCATTTGTAATTGTTGTTGACGGGAATCTGGAAATTGTTTAGGCTGCGTGTTGTTCCCATATAAAACCAAATTAGCAGAAAAATTCCTGTAGTAAATTCATAACACTGCATAAGCATTTGAACAGGATTTATTGTGTTGCATTAGCATGAAAAGATGTTAATGCATTATATTTTATGGAAACAGTGAGGAGCAAATATAATCTGACATGCAAGGAAAATGTCTGTTCGAAGTTTGACGTTTGTGCTGGTTATGACATAACTACGATCGTGGCCCAGATAGATGCATTTAATTTATGGGCGTTTGTTGGGGTCTAATGTCACTCAAACGCTCCGAAAGCCCCCAGAATGCAAGAGTACTAATAGTTCAACTAATGACTTTTCAGATGATGTAAAGCTTCCCACCATTATATACGAAGAAGATATAACTATTTTTGTTTTGTATGTGTGCATGTTAGTCTCATTTTCATAAAATGTGCTCAGCAGTTCATGCTATGTAAGTGCAAATCCCAGCGCTTTATATACAGATGCCGTGTCATGTCTTCTTAGAAAAACGAAGGTGAGCGAGAAACTAATCACAAAGGAAGGAAACATTTTGAAGCTGACACCGCCGGAAGAGCTATCGGCCAACGTGACAAAAAGAACAGTTATTTTCAAAACCATGATGGCAGCCACGAGAAAGGTAGAAATAGCACCAATAGAGGCCATAGAAGAATGTGTTAAGCAATTAAAAAGATTCACTACTTATATTACGAGAGGAAGAAGATACGCCACTGTGGAGGTGCGCTTCACAACGATGGAGGAAACAATAAAGCACTCTACAGAAGCAATAAGGACAGACGAATGGGTGCTGTTGCCTTCGCACTGCGGCAAACGTGTGGCCAAGGTGTGAGTGGGTAAGGTGCCACCCGAATTAAATGAAGAATGGCTGATGACAGCCATAATATATAATATGAAAGAAGGGAATATACTGAAGGCTACAAGGACCGAGAAGGTAGATTAGTGGGGATATGGGATCGAACTAACGATTCAGGCAACAACAGAGGATTTGAACAGTGTGGTGGAGGAGATTGTGCTACCAGAAGATGTGAGACTGAGAGTTACTGTGGAGGGTAGGCCGCCAGTGTGTTTCACATGTGGAGAAAGGGGCCACATGAAGGGATGGTGCGCCCAAAGAAAGCCACAAACAGAACAGGAGGAGAGACAGGAGAGTGTGGACCAGGTAGTACAGAACAGGGCAACAGAAACAGGAAGCGGAGAAGGGATTCACAATGGTTAAGAAGAAAAGGAGGAGGAGCGGAGGAATGAGTTCTCCGCCTGAGAAGCAGAAAAAGAAGAGAGACGAGGTGAGAAAGGAAGCTATGAAGGAGGGCAGTAGGAAGGAGAAAGAAAGTAAAAAGAAGGTGGAGTTACCAGTGGGGAAGGAGTCGGAAACCCAATTGTATGAAGGTGAGATGGAGAAACTATTTATGGAGGAAGAAAAGAGAACCAAAAGTCCAAGAGAGAGGAAAGAAGATACGATGAAGAAAAGGAACCCTAACCCTAATCCCTTCAAAAGAAATCGCGCTCTCTGTATCTCTTTCGCTTTTACGACGTCGTTTCCCTCTTTCCCTCCAACACTTTTTACGGAAAAGGCCGATCTTTGGTAAAGATCGCCGAAGACTGGTGCTGCATGGGAGTGGGGCCCATGCATCCATTTTCATTTTTTCATAACTTTCATTTCATTTACATTCGTTTTATGTTTTGTGTCCCCACTGTGGTCTTGTTTGTCCTTGTGGTGTACCCATCTATGTTTAGAGCTTTATGCCTAATAAAGAAATCGGAGACATAACACGTGTTCTTTTCAGGATATTGACGACAAAATGACAATTTCCAAATCCTGTTTCTTGACTGAGTGAAAATGATCAAACTTTAAACCTCTATAACTTTTTAAAAACATTTTTCTGGAAACAATGAAGAACCTCCAGCAATTCAGTTTGGGTAATTGTATTATTGTGCCAAATTTGAAAATTTTCAGTAAACTTTAATTTTTGAAATACTGGCAGCCAAACCGTGATTTGAAACCTGTATGTAGCAAAACATAAGTTCGAATCCAATGCTACACATTCACTTCATTCAATTACAAATTGCTTTTATTCATGTGTCCATGTGTCTGATTCGTGTTATCGAGCATTTGGAGTTTACCGTCCTAAATAGAATTTTTTCAAATTGAAAAATAATCAGTTAATTACCAAACCTCGATTTTCGACTTCGAAAATTATTTTTGATTTTCTCTCTCTGTCCTTTTTTTTTTTTTTCTGTTTCGAAATCGAAATATCTGATTCAAACGTTACAAAGTGAGGGGGTGGGGAATTTCGACGTTTTGAATATTTTTCGAGAATCGTTACCTTTCATGTTTAAAACGTATTTTCGCAAAATAATAATAAAAAAAAAAAAAGAAACTCCGAAAAATACCATGTAGAAGACATAAATTAAAAAGTTACGGCTGGTTAAGTAGTGTGCTTATACTGAAACTCCGCCTGATTGCGTATCTGTTTATTTTCATATATTCTCTCGTCCATTTAATACCTGCCGTTTGTTTTTCTTTTATTGATATTTAATCTTTTCCTATGTTGGTATATCGTTTTAACATTTTGCTTACTGCTTGCATGTCTGATAATAAATATAAATCTTTTATGTATATATATATATATATATATATATATATATATATATATATATATATATATATACACATATATATATAATCTACCTGAAAAACAAATATATTTGATATATTCTGGTACGGTTTGGAATGATAACAGATGAAGCACCATTTACTTCAGATGTCTCGTTTTCTTAAGTTTTGTTTTTGTATTTATTACTTGTTTTATTGTTAAACATGCACCAGTTACTCGCACTGTTGATAATACAGTAAAACGAACTGTTCAAGGCAGCGAGCACATGCTACAGGATATATAACTTGAAAGAATAATCCTTTAAGTTGTTGCCGTAATCTATTTTATTTGCTCTGTATCTAAAATGGTAACAATGTAAAAATAATACATTCGCAAATAAATGACTGAGAAGAAACATTTAAAAAAAAAAAGACCGATGGTAGTTAGTGGTTTGTTGGAGTTGGTTGGTAATGGATGATAAGCGGAGAAAAATACGTAGATTGGCCTTTTGATGACATTTCATCAGTGAAAGTACTTTACCTGCGACCGCTCGCATTTCCTTCTCCCGCCTTCGTACTTTGCGATCCGAAACAAACACTTCTTTCAATAATATGTGACGCTTCGTTTAATTTTCTTCTCTTTTTGTTTCTTTCTTTACATGCGCTAAAAATAAGCAGATTTCAATGCAAATAGAACCAATACTTTTATCTGCAGAGCGCTTTGCAATTCTTCAAAATTCTTATATAATATAATGCGTTTATCTTTCTCTGGATAGTTGCGAAGGCACGTGGCTTAGTGGTAAGGTCTTGAGTTCAATTCCCGGTAGTGCATTGTGTCGTTGAGCGAGACATTCTGTTTCACGTTGCTCCAGCCCATTCGGTTGGCTAAAATGTAATTCAAAGGGCCAGCCTTGTTACATTATGTGTCACGCTGAATTTCCCTGAGAACTATGTTAAGGGCACGCGTGTCTGTGGAGCGCTCAGCCACTAGCACGTTGATTTCGCGAGCAGGCTGTTCCGTTTTACTGGATCAACTGGAACTCTCGTTGTCGTAACCGACGGAGTGGCAGTTCTCTGGTTAGTTAGTTATTTGGAGGGGGTGAAGTAGAGCCATTTGCCGTCTTAAGGCTTGGGCACACCGGGCAGTTTCCTGGTGGCCTCAAGCATCTAGGGCTCCAATTCTAACAGTGAATAAACACTATAGGGTTCTGAATTGATTTGGCCAGGGACATATGATGCGGCTCTAAATAGGATCCTTGTTCGTCGGAATACGATGTTATTACCGCCTTTGTAAATATGGCCGAGGAATATTTTAAACCTTTATATAAAAGCTTTTAATCATGATGGCACATGCACGCATCTTTATACTTTACTGTTGCAAATATTGATGTGAGAACCTAAATGCACGAAGATAAGTCACTGATAACTTTATAGTACCTGCGATTTCTTTCTTTCTTTTTCTTTCTCTTTCTTTCCTTCTCTCTTTTCTTTTAGTTTGTTTCTTTCTCTCATTTCTTTCTTATTCTTTCTTTTTTTTCTCCTTATTTATTTAACTGAATAAATTCAGCATCACATACATGCCCACATCTGTTTGTCTCATTCACGTTTTCCCAAACTAGAAACTCAAATTCTTCAGTTTTGGGCGAGTTATTCCATTTAATTCCTTTCCTCTATTTCTGCATCTCTCTTCAAATCTTTTTGTCTCTCCCCCCCCTCTCTCTAACACACACACATCTCTTCTAGCTGTTATATTTTACAAGGTAGAATCTGATGCATCCTTCGTTCCTTGCACCTTTCGAGGAAAGAAGATACTACTGTTTTTGCATTTCTTTATACCCCCACTTCCACGTTACCCCGCGAAAGTCTCTCTCTCCTACTTTCTCTTTTTACGTAATGTCTTTGTGTTTGTGTGCGCTAGCCTCGTTGATTATGCAATCTATTCACGGTCCTCCTTTTTATGAGCTGGAGATTTAGACTAGAGAAACGCGATCACTTGTAAATGACAAGCTAAACACCAATTCTATAACATTTCCCTATTTTACTTATGCTCGTCTGTGGTGGAGACGTCTACTAAGATATATAATTTTCGTTTGCTCGTTTCATGCTCGTCTTTCGTGCAGGCATAGTCCGGATTGATATTTATTGGAGTCGACCCTTTCCTGTTTTCATATGTAAGGGATATTTTTTTTTTCACTCAATTTCAAAGTGCTGATCTGTTGAAAATACTAAATAGACTGACCGATAGTCCTATATGGATTATTGGTTTCAAATTTTAACACAAGGCCAACAGTTTTGGGGAAGGGCATTAGTTGATTACATTGACCCCCAGTGCTCAACTGGTACTTATTTTATTGACCCCAAAAGGATGAAAAGCAAAGTTGACCTTGGCAGAATTTGAACTCTGAATTTGAACGTAAAAACAGATGAAATGCTTCTAAGCATTTTGCCTGGCATTGTAACATTTTCCACCAGCTCACTGCCTATTCCTATGTATAATATTGAAAAAAAGCAAAACAAGAGGAACCATTTAAATTTGTTGATACTATCAAAAGTGAAATTGTTGAAAAAATTTGACAGTAGAGTAAGTGTGAATAATCTGAGAACTTTGGTATTGAAACAACCACTATGTATAGTTCTATATTTAAGAGATGAGGAATTATTTACATTATTTACATTTGACGGAAATTTCCCCAAGACACCTGACGAAGGCTGGAGGGTATATCAGCCGAAACGTTGTGTTAACAACAAACAAGATGAGGACAAATATCCGTCAAATGTAAATAATGTCAACCACTATGTATGTCCTGAAGAAATAGAATAAACTGCTGAAGGTCTACTCTGAAAGTAATGAACAAAAGTTAATGGGAAAAAGGAAAAACGTTGCACAGAGCAAAAAAATCAAGATCTTGATCATGTGTTGATGGAATGAATTTGTCAATGTTTGGAGTGAACATATACTACGTAATGGAGTGATAGTCAAGAAACAAGCAAACCCAGCTAATGAACTGAATATAACTGTGAATATTCATAAGTTTAGTTAGAAAAATTTCAACAGCATAGCATGAAAATATTTAAAGGTTTGTGGTGATAAGATATCTGTTGATTATAAAGCAGTCCAGAAATTTATGGAGGAGTTTGCAAAGATAACCACTGATAAAAATTTAACAGCAGAACAAGTGTATAATACTGATGAAACATCTGTGATATAGTGTTGTTGTTCCAACATTCATTACATCTGATGAGAGACCAATTTGAAGAGTTAAGGATACCAAGATCAGATTAACCGTGGATGTGCTAATACAACAGGCATCCATGAATGTAAACTTGTAGTAGGTAAAGGTTTGCATTCTTATTGTTTTAAAGGTATGAGTACATTGTCTGTGCACTATTAAAAGGTATGGGTCATCAGAGAAATTTTTCTTTGTTTTAGTTTTCTGCACTCTGATCTCAAATCCTGCTAAAGTCAACTTTGATTTCTATCCTTTTGGGATTAATAAAATAGTGCCAGTTAAGAATGGTGGGTTAACAAAACTGTTAGAAGATTGAGTGAGATGCCTTTTTAGTATTGCTTCCAGCTCTTTGTGTCCTGACATAATACCTGCAATGACATCACAAGTTACTAGACTCAAGTACCCCTGGATTGGAGGAAATGAGCTCAACCATCTTCCAGCTGTCACCAACATCTTTCCTGCTTTTCATTATTGAGCACCCTGGGAATAAACTTTGCACAAGTTCATGAATAATTCTGAGAACACTTGCCATTCCAACTCCAAACTGTATGCTAATTGTCTTTACAGACACATGATTGTCTTCATCCAGAAAATTGTGGACTTTCTTAACCAGCTCTGATGTTCTAACATCCCTCTCCCTCCCATACCTTGCATCAACTCCCACCTCCTCTCTACTATCCTTATCCTCTTGTGCCAGTGACAAAAAGATGCTTGGTTCATACAAGTTAATACATAAGCAATCTGGAGTATTTCATAATTTTCTGTTGCATTCTGTCCAGTTTAACACAAAACTTAACTGCATAGCAAATTTCCAAATTGTCATCATGTCCTGACTACATTCAGCAAACCAGTCACCTGTGACAAGTAGTATTTAGTAGGATGTGTTCAAAGTACCTTTACAGCTGTCTCCTTTAATCTGGAATAAAAATTGCTGGCAGATCAACTTATTAGATGTATAGTAATGATATACTAAGATTTACAATAATCTAGGACAGTTACATCTGTCTTTCCTAAAAAACATCTCAAAACTTCTGGAATACACCATATATATTAAATATGTATTATGCTGGGTGGATAACTTATGTATATGAATGTTTCTTCCTGTACCATTATCTCGATTCAAAAGAGTACTTCCTATATTTCTTGGCAGCGTTCTTTAAATGTATGTATTGTTACTTTGGAAGCAAATTTGCAGATATGGAAAGCTTATTTTGTTTGATTGTTTTAGTATTGTTCTTCATGTAAATATCAGGTAAGCATCTTCATTATTTTGCATCTTTTTTTCTCATTCTTTTTCTTGCAACTATGCTGGGTGTATATTACATTCTTACTTACATATATTGGTCAGTATTTTATACATACACAAAGAAGTTTATGAGATTTAATAACTTCACTTCAAAGGCTTTGCAATCATTGATCCTGAGATCATTACAAATCCAGCTGTTGTATGAATTTACTTCAGTGTCTGTTTATAAGTCTGTCTAACGTCTTCTAATTCAATTTTGTGAGCATAAAAATAAGCCCTTCACAATGAACATTAAATAATCAGCACCAGTATTCAAAGACGTTTCAGTATTTGCTGAAACTATTCTTGCCATTATGTTATGTAAAGTGCTCCGTAACTTAAGCTGAACCTACCTCTTTTAGAATACTTTTGAAAACCAGACAGATTATGGATGCGTGGCATGTATGTATGCATGTGTGTGTGTGTGTGTCTTTTCTTTTCTATTCTTTTATTTGTTTCAGTCGTTTGGCTGCGGCCATACTGGAGCACCACCTTTAGTTGAACAAATCAACTCCAGGACTTATTCTTTGTAAGCCTAGTACTTATTCTGTCAATCTTTTTTGCCGAACTGCTATGTTATGGGGACATAAACACCCCAACATCGGTTGTGAAGTGATGGTGGGGGGACAAACAGACACACAAACAAACACATACGCATACACACACACACATACACATATATATGACGGGCTTCTCAGTTTCCATCTCCCAAATCCACTCACAAGGCTTTGGTCAGCCCGAGGCTATAGTAGAAGACACTTGCCCAAGGTGCCACGTAGTGGTGCTGAACCTGGAACCATGTGGTTGGTAAGCAAGCTACTTACCACACAGCCACTTCAGTCATTTGACTGTAGCCATGCTGGAGCATTGCTTTAAAGGGTTTTTTAGTCAAAGAAATCGACCCCAGGATTTATTCTTTGTGAGCCTAGTACTTATTCTGTCAGTCTCTTTTACTGAACCACTTAGTTATGGGGACATAAACACACCAAGCATCAGTTGTCAAATGATGGCTGGGCGACAAACGGATACACACACACATAAATATATATGTACATATATATATATATATTCATATATATGATGGACTTTCCATCTACCAAATCCACTCACAAGGCTTTGGTTGGCCCAAAGCTATAGTAGAAGACACTTACCCAAGGTACCATACAGTAGGACTGAACCCAGAACCATGTGGTTGGGAAGCAAGCTTCTTACCATACAGCCATGCCTGCACCTATATGTATATACACACATACACACATATATACATACATATACAGGGTGCATAAGTTATTTGAGGACATTTGTCTGTCATTTCTTCTGTTAACTTTTTGATCTTGGTCGAAGTTTTTCTCATTTGAGAAAAACCAAATCAAATCTTCTTCTGCTGGATCAATCTCACATATAAATGAGGAATATGTGAGAAATAAGATGAAGCTACTTTATTCAACTGTTTAAGTTACAACAGTATACTGGAATCAAATCAACTAACTATTGCTTTTTTTCTTAAATGATTATGTCTTAATGCCTATGAAAGAAAAATGTAACACAAATGCTATTTTTTAAGTTCCTAAAAAAACTGAGTCCAAGAAGTACTTTCTATTGCCAGCAGGAAGTGTTTCGCTTAATTTTCTAGTGACCTTGGAATAAGTGCAAATGTCACCAACTTTTCATTTGTCCTCCTCTAAAACGATGTTTCATGCTTAATTAAGAAATCATTATTCAGCTGTCAAAAGGTATTATTATTATATAGCATTCATAAATATTAAGCTTATCTTCTTAACAAAAATGACTGAAAATATCCATTTAGGATTATTGTTAACATTAATCATAAATGGTTATTTGGGAGCTTTTTTTTTTCTTATATTAGTTAAGCTATTTTTTGTTCTTATTTCCATGCATTGTTAAAAGTACAATGTTAAATAACAAGTTCATTAGTAAATCTAATGCCAGAATTCTAAGAAAATACAGATTAAACAGTAACACAAACAGTTCTAAACAAAAATGGTTTTACTAAATCAGAGATATCAAATGAATGTTATCTGCTTGACTTCCTCATACAGTCATGTAAGCAATTATCTGCAACTATTGATAGTCATGTAAAAAAAAAACCAAGACAATTGAATTGTATGTATTTCATTAAAAAACAAATTGATTAAAATTGCCTGTCAAATGATATAGCACTTGTGAAGTGTATATATAGAACTTTGGGTAAAATAGCAAGATTCTTGTTGGTAGGCTGTGTTCTTAATTTACTATAAGTATTGTATTAGAGGCATAACTGGAAGTTTGCATTGCAGTCATGTGGTTCTGGGTTCTGTTTCACTTCACAACACCTGGTTAAGTGTCTTTTTCTATAGTCTTGGTTCATCAATGAATTGTATGTGAAATTTTGTTGTCAGAAACTCTGCGTAAGTTCATTGTGTGTGTGTGTGCATGTACATACCTATATTTTGTTGTTTAAAAATTTATGTCTGAAAAAAGACAGGCACTCATATATTAATAGAGTGGGCTTGTTATTATTAATCTTATTTATATTTGTGTATGTGCCCCCATATATAAGTATGTGTTTATTTATAGGGAGAATTCACAAAAAAAAAAAACAGATGAAGACAGGTGGTGTAGAAAGCAAATAGATGTATTAGTATAACGCTCGGGAATTGAGAAAGTCTTTAATGTTTCGAGCCTACGCTCTTCCACAGAAAGAAACAAGTAGAGGAAAAAAATGTGTAGTGGTTAGCGATCGATCATGGCGTATACACATGGATAAACAAAAGGGAAAAATATTCAATGCATGTAGTAGAATTTGTCTGAGGTTGACAACTACCTTCATTTTTACTGAAGGCTTCTCTAGCCCATTCCATCACAAATTGTATCGGCCTCCCTTTGTCATTCTCACCATTGCTAATGCAGGAGATGAAATTAGAATTAAAATTATTGAACATGTTACATTTGCTATAGATCTAATGTTTATCTTCATAATAAATTCTATTTTAACCACCAAGCTTGAACAGGTTGTTATGGGACTCTGAAAAGCTAAGTGACAGAATCCTACTTAGTGATATTGTCAATATAACCCAAAGGAAGTCATTGAAATACATATGGTATTATTCCTGCAGATTTTTATCCATTAAAACACTATAGTACAAATAACAAAATATAAAATCTTTGGCTCCAGAACTTTTTATCTATTTAGCCTTCATTGTTAATGAAAAGTATCTTGCAGTAAAACAATGTTACTATTGTTAAATGTTTGTAAAGACTTACACAAACATGCAAAATGTCTCCAAACTCACATCAGACTCTTATCTATGTTAAATCAATATTGTGTATGTTTGGAGTCATGTCAAACTCTGTTGGGTAGACCTAGCTTAATAAATGTGAAACGTAAATTAAAACTGTTTTGAAGAATGTGTTATCAGTAATTACTAGACTATTGATAAGGATGCTAATGATGATGATGATAATTATATTAATCATAGTAGTGATGATTGAGTGTTGCAGCTGACTGGCCTATTTATGTTCATGTCAAAGACTCTTAGCTCTCAATGGCCTAAGCAAACTAGCTGTAAACAGATGGTAAAATGATAATCACTCACGAAGATAGTCGCTGTATAATAGATTATTGTTTTGTTACCTCACAAGTTACTGTATAGAAAATAGCCACAAACATCAGTGTTATAGGCTGGTACCATATTGTTTAGGTGAGTTCTTGGCAATCCAAATTCATGCCAGTTGCAATCTGTTCACAATATTTACATCTCCGAAGGACAAAACACAGTGGAGATAATTTACTCTCCTTTTGAAATCAAAAGGTTTTTTTTTTTTTTACTTTTAAGAGAAAACAATAAGAAACTGCTCCATTGCACCCTCTTAAAATACTATGATATCATCACACATTTCAAGTGAAACTGAATCAGCCACTTAACCTTTTAGCATTCAGATTACTCAAATGAAATGATTATTTATTCATATTGTTTTTAATTAATCGTACATTATCTCATGGGGTGATGGCATGATAGTGGGGAGAAATAGGAGAGATAATGCTAGAGGAATAATGAAGAGAAGTAGTAAAAGTAGGGTGTCAGAAATGGTAGAGGGTAACAGGAGAGAGACACAACTGACAAATGCATGTTTGACTGACCATCTGATATACAGCCATCTATCACTTGCTCTGGTGACTATACATCAGTAGAGCAAATGGTAGGTAGTCATAAAAATGATCAGTGATAAGAGTGTTATAGATTTTATTAATGATCAACCTGGGGTAGAAGTAATGACTAGCAGTATAAAAGGAGAGAGTACAGAGTTATGTTAGTTGGTAAGGGAGAGTGATGAATGTTACTGAAAGATGAACTTGAGGGTAGTGGTGAAGAGCAAGGGAGGTACACCAGATACCGATAGTTTTGATGCAATCCATTTGACTCAAGTATCATGATTTAAAAAGATAGAGAAAGGAATAGTAGTGATATGGATGGTGGAGATAGACTGGGGGAATCAGTTATCGATGGGTCTAGTGCAGTGTTTCTCGACTGCTTTTTACCTATCTTTTTGATTCCTATCTTACTTGGATGGACTCTCATAAGCATTCAATATTAAAAAAAAAATCCATTATATTTTCATAACCAATTTGTTATCATATTTCTGTTGAGATGCTTTGTGTTTCTTTCAATTAATTTAAAATATAACAAAGCATTTCGTAAAATAACTTAGTTATCATTAAGCTAGTGTTAGGAACACAAGTTGTGACTAAGGTTTTGGTGGAAGATTTTAATTCAGAACTTTTGGAAACAAGTCATTTGTACTGCAGAGCCAGAGGTGGTTTCGGGTGAGTTGGTATCAAAAGGGTTAAATATTATTAGGAATTGTATTAAAAAAATTGTTAAAATATTTTGTGAATTGTAGAAGTATAACAAATTTATTGTGGATAAATTTTAACAACAAAATCTTGTATGGACCCCAGTTGAGAACCACTGGCCTGTGCAATATTAAAGATAATTAAACAACTAATATAAAAACAAACAAATATTAGAAAAAGCTTATTGAACATGATTAAAGATCCAAACAAAGCAGTGTTTAACAACAAAAACACAAAAGAACATGGTAACAGGTTGGAAAATTTTAATTATTATTGCTGTTTGTTATTCATAGTGATAGTGTTTATTATAGATGATAGTAGTGTTTGTGTTAGCATTTGAACTGATAGGATTGTTTCCGTTTGCAACAATGATTGTGATGATGATAAGGAGAAGAAGTATCTCAGTCACAATTCTTCCTTATCAATAAAGTGTAACGCAGTTTCTTATCAGAAATAAAATTTCAACTTATACTGTGGAAACATTTAATAGTTTTCTTCCATTCCAGTCTTATGCTAACAAATATTGTTGAGTCTTTACTTCAGATTTTCTAGATTGTAGAGGATGTTTGTTCTCTCAATCTTGAGATAATTTCTTTTGTTTTGTCACTTTTTATAGCTAATGCTCACTTCTTCACTTTAAGCACCATATCTCGTAGATAATGAGCCTTGGTTTCTCTTACAACTCTACTGTCTGCTTCTACTTTACTTTGCTATCATATTTGTGTGATATCTTTTCATAATCACACAAACTCTCTTCCACTAGAGATTGCTAATTTTAACTTGGGAGAATAGAGAATTCTTTAAGTCAGAACTTGTTTAAAGAGATAATCTAGTAATTTTTCTTTTTGGAACATATGAAATATTTGTTTTCCACTGTTACTATATTTGTTGTAAGTTGTAACTGACTGAGTCATTTGTATTTCTGTTTGTCAAAGGTTCAATAGTTCATTTCTCACTTGGGGCATTACCCAAACCCAAGACTAAGACGCTTCAAATGCAGGGCAAAGAACTTTTTTTTCTATATTTGAAGGATTCATTGATTAAATGAAATCTAGTAAGGAAATTGTTATTATGGAATAACAAACAAAATTTTATCAAATATATTGAAAAATGTAATTACATTTATTGTGAAAGTGTAATTATAAATATTAGATTAAGAAATAAAATTATAAACTGACCTTCTAATAACTTGCTTAATATTATATTTATTCATTGTGTGTATATGTATGTGTGTGTGAACACACAAGTGTGCATGCTATCAACAAAAATGTATTTCCAAATGCAGAATCCAGACATCTGAAAATCACATATCCTTCACCCCTGATCCAATCTATTTAATCATAATTGAGCATTATCCACTGCATTATCCAGTGGAATTGCAGCTTGGTATGTGTATTTCATTAGCTTGCAGTTGCAGTGCTAAATATTTTCCTTTTTAGATGCAGTTATTCAGGTGCAAAAGTGTCTCTCATTTGCTACTTTTCTTGAAAATTGAGATAAGCTACCATAAACTGTCACAATTTCTAGTAACAGAATTAGATAAAGAGGGGAAGAAGATTATATTATTTAATTAGTTGAGATGCCTCTGGAGAATATAGCAAAAATCTTTTTTGAAAGAAGACATTTGAAAAACATCATTTTAAATATCTATCTTATAGATAATGTGGGATTTTGAAAATAAGAAGAGAGCTGTATAGTTGTCTTATGAACAATTGCAGCTGGAGGCTTTTAATGAAGAAATATAATTAGGAAAAAATACAACACCTGGGAAAGTATATATTCTATTGCAATGGGCATTATTGTCTACCACCTACCCAAGCATAGAAATGAAGTAACTAATGTGATAGTTGCTAGTCTAGGTAGTAGATTTTGGTTATATTCCATCATCTGCAAGATTAGCCAAGTTTTTGTGCCAAGCCTCTGACAAAAATGTCTGAACATTTGCATAAATACAATTTGTTTGTTGATAACTTAGGATAGTGTACATCTCTGCACAACAGAGCAGTATTTATGTACACACTCCAACATAATATGTACAAACACATATTCATGTATGCACATATTTCAATGGTTTTTCAATTATTTTTCTGTAAGGTGTGAGGGGTTGTTTTGTAAATTGAGAAATTTGCAAATTAATTTTTGAACAAATACTTCATCAACTACCTCAACTACCTGTTTCATTCTCATGAAACAATAGAACTACCTTTGACTTAATCTTTAGTATTGAAACCAGCCATATCTAGCCAAAATATTCTACCTGTTTTGTGTTCAAACTGGATGATTATTTTACATCGTCTTTCATCTTTTTAAGAACCTTTAAACAACAATGTCAGTGGGATTGATTCAGTTGACCATGATACGCCTCTGTACATGCTTTGGTAAAAAGGGGTTTTTGTTTATTCAAAATAAATTTTTAAAATATATTTATATCATCATCACAACCACTGCCATTAGGAACTGTATGATCACTTGATCTGCTAGAAATAGAAGCCAAATTGCTTGTAAAAATTACACCTTACCACCTAGGATGAGGAAATAAGATGTAATTTAGCCCTACATGTCTTTAAAAAAGATAGGATTGTTATGACTAGAATGCCTATGTTTACAGGTTTCCTTAGGCTTGTTTAATCAGTATTGACTTGGAATAAACAATATTAGCAACAATATGTTGATGATAAATTATTTTAGTTCTTTCAAGGTGTTTTTTGGTCATCGAAGTATGTTCAACATTTTGGGGTTACAATCACTTTGTGTACACTACTTTGAAAAGTGCTGTGACATTGTAATGACTACAAGAAACAGTTACAATGCTGACACTCCATAAGGCAGGCCAGGTCAAACTACAGTGAAGGCTTTGTTATTATGTAAATCCACACATATAGCATATGAGTATAACAATAATATTCATATGTAAAAAAAATCTATATAAACCCCCTGCATGCTCCATTATCACTTCCATTGACATCAACCTCCTTCAAAAACGACAGTGGGGAAAAGAAGAATTTGAGAACCAAGTGCTGATGGAGTTTATTAAATTCTTTATTTAAACTGATTAACTCTCATTTTGTAAAAATTACTCTTGTAAATGACATTCATATGCTCTCACATGCCATTTATCTGCAAACAGTTTTCTTTATAACCACCAGAACACAGAGCATGAAGTCTTATCAAAAGCCTTCTTGAAGTCTATAAATGCTCAGTATAGTTCTTTGCACTTGGCTAAAATCTTCTCCCATAGTTGTTTTACTTGGAAGAAGGAAGTTAGAGTATCCCATCCTAGTACAAACCTGAAATGTATCTCATCTAGGCTAATTTTATTCCCAATTGGTTGTTATAACTTTCTGTTTCTTTCATATGAAATATATCTCATCTAAATTAATTTCCTTCCTAATTAGCTGTGCTATAACTCTGGTTCTTTCTTTATATAACTTGGTCCATGAAGTTTATGCCTCTGTAGTTGCTTCTTCATAAAGTATTCCTTTACCCTCGTAACAGTTGACAATAGCATTACTATGCCAATTGGGGACATCCCTGTATGATCTGACTGACTATGCAAATGATTGTGTCCAACTTTGCCAAATATTTTCAGCATTTTGGTGACTAGTTTTGCTGGCCCAGCTACTTTCCCTGTTTTCATGTTTTGTTATTTTTTCAGCTTCAAGAGCTGGTACCACTGTTGCATATACTTCTACTCCCCCCATCTATTCTTTCCAGGCCTGTCTTTTAACTTGTATGTTTCTATTTATTATACCATTCTACCACCATGTCACCATTTCATATGGCTGCAGCCTTGCTCCATCCACAAGATTGGTTTCTCATAGAAACTTCCAGTTATCTTTTATAAGTCTCTATGTTCTCTTCCTTATCAGAAGTATTACTTAGAAATTCTTTAACCTTACTTTCAACTATTTCTGAAATCTTTGCACACAAACTCAGAAAGCATAGTTTTATCCAATTTGTAGAATCATTAGAGCATTGGAGAAAAACCTCATGGTAATTATTCTGAGTTTTGCATTCTAAGATCCCACTAAAGTCAACTTCACTATTTATTTTTTAGTGATTGATGAATAAAGAGCACTAGTCAAGTACTAAGTTTGATTCTCTGTCTGTCTCTCTCTCACACACACATGCACACTGGGCTGTGTGTTGTGTTCTTGAGCAAGACACTTTATTTCACATTGCTCAGTTCACTCAGCTTTAGAAATGAAGCAGGTGTTTGGAACTTAAATAGCATGGAATTTCTGATCAAAAGGTTTTTAGATAATTTTAAAATAGGAATTTTGTATCATGGAATCAGAGGCAGTCTTGGGCAGGTTGGTGTCAAAAGGATTAACTCCTACTTTACATCATCACTATAACTAAAACTACACTTGTTTATATCATTCACACTGAGATTATTATTAACACTCTCAACAATGTTATCAATTCTACTGAATATCCCCCACCTGCTCTTAACCACTGTGATCACCAGACTACCACCACCACCACCACTTCTATTATACTCAGTTATAGCCATTACTTTCTTTATCTTCACCACTATTGCTAATGATGACCAATTCTAACATTTCAACATAACCATCAGTATCCCTTCTGTTGTCTTGAGTGTCATTATCTCTCATTAAATATTGTCATAATTGATTTGACTACTCCCAACCACATCAACATTGCCATTGTCATCAAGACAATGAGATATTTTTACCTCTCTTTCAACGAACCATTTGTGTTGAGACTGTTCTTGTTGTTGTAGCTGTTTTTGTTGTTGATTTTGACACATGTAAAGAGATATGTATTTGAGAAATATGTATGATTTTCCAGACCATTTAACCAATTTACTTACTGTGCTATGATATCAGTCTGCTGTAAAAAGAGTCATTATTACCACATTTCATTCTCTCTCTGACTTTATCTCTTCTCTCTCACCTTCTCTTCTGTCTCTCTCTCTATCTCTCTCTCTCCTTTTTCATTGTCTTGCTTTTATTTTTTTTTTACATTTCATATTTCATCTTTTAACTTCTGTCTCCTTTTCATTTTCCTTCTTTTTCAATTCTCCCTTATTCTTCCATTCTCTCATTTTCTCTTTCATCTACTTCCTCATTTCCTCACTCACTCTCATCTTTTATTTTTTCACTGTCTAAATTACTCACAATATATATATATATATATATATATATATATATTGTTTTTATTATTTATCTATGTTTGAACATAAAAGCATCATCCTCAACTGAATTCTCCTGAACATGCCAACAAACAACAGCTGTAATGTTTACATATCTATAGATTATATCATTTTAGACTTTTCAAGAAAAAAATAAAAGAAAAAAGTCACTGAAGACTGTGAGCCATGAGCAGCATAGCTCAACGAGAGTATATTGCCATTCTGAGTTTGAAACCTATTTTCAGTTCTTGGCTGGATCCATTATATTCTGTGATTCGTGCTGTAGATTATATTTATAGGGAGGATGGGTTCCACTTGATGTTGACATTCTAAAAATACTTTCATCTGCATTTCATATCATGGAACATCAACACATGGTTATTTTGCTTTATTTTCCTGTATGAGATTGAAATTTTTAGTGAATCCCAATGATGCACTCGGGATGGAAGCAGGAATTATTAAATATTGTGATTTTAGTGTGGCACAAGTTTCAGATATTTAGAAAGATAATGCATTGCAAATCTTTCCAAATGCTGCATCATACAAATATAAATTGTTGTGTTTTGTGGCTGATGCTGGTTGACATTCAATGAGGCTGCAATAGTTACAAAGATACTTGTTTGGTGAGCAGATGTGGTTGTCTTTTGTCAGTTAAGTTTCTTCAGAGCACATCTCTTTGGATGTGCAGTCCTCAGTCAAGAGAAGTCTAAGATTGGGTACCTGACATCTTGAATATTTCCAGGTGCTCACAGTTCTCAATCGGTTGGGCAATGGTAGTTAGTGAAACCTGCATGTAGGCATTCTATAAAGAACTATTAATGAATAAGAACAATATTGTTCTTGGGTAAACTTTAGGCACTGATAAGAACTGACTGGCTGTAACAGTTTCAAATATGTAAATTTAATTGTATGTTAGAATACAAAGAAACTTCCTTCAGAGAAAGAGGATAATGACTTGTCAACTAAATTACAACAGGTATATAGTCCATTTTTTATATTATAGTGCATTGTTGTACCGTTCAAAATCTTCTATTCTTTACAAACAATACACAATACTTCAAGCGAACTACAATACTCTCCTTTAAATTATTGTAAATGTATGTGGTCAGTAATGATTTCCAAAATATCTGTGTGTGTGTGTTTACCTATACATATATATCTATCTTTTGTATCTCTCTTTTATAATTGGGAAGTATCAGGAATTTCACCTATTTCTGAAGATTCATGCTAAGTTTATATGATATACAATAACAGCTATAAACCTTCAGAAAATCTGAGATGAATCTTGAGAATATGATTATGTCATATGTTGATAAGATTAATAGTTTTGCAGTGTTATTTTTAGACTTGGCACAAGTCCAGTAGTTTCAGAAGGTTGCAGTTAATCACAGTAAAAACAAAACCAAAAGCAAACAAAAAAAATATCTATAGTTGATATGAACTATATAATACATATCTAAACTATGTCACTAGTAACAGGAATAGAAAACATACTTTAATGGAAGAGGATAAAACATTTATAAAGATTGAAACAATACAATTGAAACAAAAAAGTAATGAAAATCCTATTTAATCTCAGTGTTGGATGTTAAAATGACCAATTAGATAAATTTTAGTTAATTGGTTTACAAAATTTTACTCAAGCCCATAAAGGAAGTCTTATGTGGTTACTTGACCTGCTAGAAATAGCTGCGAGACTACCTCAAATTCCATCTTACAACACATGCACGCACGCTCTCACACACACACAAAGAAAATTTTAACCAAAGTAATCTCTGGTTTATATGAAATAAGATTGCCCAGGCCAAAATGCTTTTGGTCATAGACTGGTCAGCTAGTCATTGGGAGGATAGGGGTATATGTGTAGAAGGTGTGTCCATTTTCTCAGGTAACCTAGGAGAAGGATAGTGGAGAGAGAGGGAGCAAAATATCAGAAGGGCCAGAATGGGTGACTGGGTGGAAGAAGCAAAGGGATATTAGGGTGTAGAGTTGGTTGAGCAGTGATTGACGAGTTATCTGCAGTCGGTCATTGCAACTATGGCTGTTCATGGCTTTGGCATAACTTGATAAACTTTCTCCATACTGGTTGTTTTTTTTTTGTTTTTTGCTTGGGTTTGCCATTTATTACAGTCAAGTGCTGAATAAATGTAAGAGTAGGTAATAAGATAAAGGTAAGAATAGGTGTTGAATAACAATAAAAGTGACCCACAGGAACAAGTGCTGGCTGATAGTACAACAGAGCTTCTTCTGCTTTACAACCAGCCAGCACTCTCAATCACAGTATATTGTGTGTGTATACGGTAGGGATGAAGGTGGTCCAAAGAAGTCTCTTATATATGGTCATGTATGCATATATATATCTTCCATAATGTGAGGGTGATACCAATGCTTTTTTCAGATTATAACATAGATTATAACAGATTATAACTAACAAATCCAATGTAAATCAATGATGTTTACCATAGAGGAAGCACTTGAACCCTATCCAGCCTGAATTTCTACAAAGCTGACCTGAAATCTGTTCAAAAGAGATCCGGAAACAAAATTGGTCCCAAAATTTCTCTCTACAAGACAGTGATGTGAAACTTAAAGAATGTATGTCGATGATGCACAAAAAAGCACACTGAAGCAGGAGAGTCATTTTGGGACAAGGTCTCAAATTGCTTAAATAAACAACTTAATGACAGCAAGAAGTCTCGTTAAAAAAAGGCTTTCAGAGATCAAAAACAAACTAAGACTCTCCTCTATAAAGGAGAGGGAAGAAAGAGAATCTTGGGCAGTTAAAAATATGAAAAGAAGCCCAGAGGGCTCAAATTTGCTAAAGTGTACACCTTAATGTGTTACAAGATTGAAGAAAATATGTCACTGATGGCAGATTCCAAAAAGATAAGGGGAATACTAAGTAAACAATTCCAAAGTGTTTTCACTTGCTTTACTGGAAGATATTCAAATGAATTAACCTCTTGAGTTATTGAACACCACAGCTCAGCACAGTGAAGAGGTAATTATTGATTATAATGACAAAAGAGGAGGGTGTGATATTAGCCATTGATGAGATGAGCTTGAACTCAACAAGAAGCTCTGATGGTTTTCCAGCAATTCTTTTAAAACAATGCAAGAAGGCTCTGACAAAATCTTTGTTGATAGTTTTCCAGAGCTTCCTTGCATATTGCAAACTTCCCAAGAAATTAAAATAAGGTATAGTATGTCCTACTTACGAAGGAGGAAGCAAAATAGATTCTAAAAATTACAAGCCTATCTCTCTGATCTCATCCATCAGCAAAATCATGGAACACATTGTCAGAAGGAAGCTGATCATATTCCAAGAAAAAATCTAGCTTGCTCACTGACATGCAACATGGCCACTATCCAGGAAAGAGCTGCTTCACATGGTTAGTACAGTATTGCAACTGGGTACCGAATCAGTAGTAGCTCAATCATTTAAATATGCATATGTCTTGACTTTGCTAAGGCTAAAGTTGATCATGGAATGTTATGTCATAAACAATGTAACCTCAGCATAATTGGAAAACTAGGTGAGTTGCTGCATGACCTTTAAAATGGTAGGAGTCAGGAAGTTGCAGTCAATGGTTCTCTCTCTGAGAAGCTATCAATCTATAATGGATATTCTGTGAGAGCTGTACTAGGACCATTATTGTTTGTGGTGTTTCTCTAAGACATGCCCTCATTCATACACTCAACCACTTTCACTCGCTGTGTCAACAATACAAAAGCAGCATTATCAGTCAAGAACCCTGATGATAAGGCAAAACTACACTAAGACTTGAACCCAATATACAAGAGGGCCGAAGGAAACAAAATGAAGTTCAATGCTGAAAATTTCAAGTGCTTTGCTATTGTTCTGCAAATAAATTGCAAATGGAATATACATGACCAGGGATTATTGTAGTCATAGAGTACACTCAGACTGGGATCTGGGAATCCACATGAGTAATGTTGCATCATTACATGCATATATTACTAAGATAGCTGCTTAGTAGGACTTCATTCAAAAAATGGCTATACTTTCAATTTGTGGGATTGGAAGGGTGTTGTTTTTTACAAGCTTCTTCCTATGAACAGGGCCATCAAATCAATTTGAATGTGTACTCTAACGAGCTGGACAAATTAAATGTAGCAATCCATGGGAAGTGTCTATAACTTGCTAATTGTAAGAGCATTGTCTTACATTATGACAATGCCAGACTGCCCACATCATTGCAGATGTGACAGACATTATTGGGGCTTGGCTGGAAAGTTTATTCACCCAACCCTACACCTTCAGATTTCTACCTATTTTGGTCTTTTCAAAATTCATTGAATAAACAGACCTTCAACTCTGAAGAGTGTAAAAATTTACTTGGAAGAGTTCTTTGCCAGTAAAGACAGGAAATTCTTTGTGCAGGGAATAATGGACCTGCCCACAAGATGACAGATGATACTGGAACTAAATGACAATTATATCATTGATTGAATAAATTGATTTATGTTTAAAAATTGTATCTTATTTTCCTCTAAAAAAGTGAACAAACCTTTTGGCCAATGCATTAGCTCACAAGATTAAAAACCTCTTCAACTGAGTGAGACTACAGTAGAGGAAGGTGGCTTTATACTTAGAGATGAGTGGATGCGTTCTGAGATAAGGAACAGAACAGGTTTCTTGCTATTGAAGAGCTACACAGCTACTCATGTTTGTCGAGGAGTGGGTGAGTCAAACTGGAAAGAGAGATAAAAACAATGGTGATGAAGTTTTAGGTTAGGCCTTGAAAGTGCAAGAAGGTGAACAGAGCTGAGTGGTGACAGAAAAACAGGGACTGGAGGTGGTATAAAGGTTGCAAGAATATATGAGCTGAGTAAAGAATGGTCAGAGATGGGACATGGATGAAAGTACAGATATAATGAAGAACAAGATTTGAGGAGTGGCTGGTGATAAATAGACAGAGGGAAAACAGGTAAGAGTAGGTGATGACTGTAGAGATTAGGTAGGATTGTAGGGTGAAAATAGTAAAAGGGTAGGGGGATGGTAATGATACATATGAGATGGGAAGGTAGGAGAGAATAGGTGATGACTGATAATACAGAAGGAGTTAGGAGTAGCAGAATAGTAATAATACAAGAGGTAGGGGAAGTATGAGAGATAGGGAGATGATGTGTTGGTGTTTGGGGAGGAGAGTTAATTTGGTAATATAGTGTGTGTGAGTATATATATATGTATATATAAACCACTTTCATTATCATCATCATTTAGTGACTGTTTTCTATGCTGGCATCATCATATACAAACATATTAAACAATGTCTGTTACATTCAAAGGTATATTCATAAAAAAATATTTGTTTATTGGAAGACAAATTTATTGGAAAATGTAAAACTACATTGAAACAAATATTTTGGAACATCTTATTTATATTTATATATCACACACACACATGCATACATATGCACATAAATGTATGTATGTGTATGTTTTCTTTCTTAATTTTGATGCATAAATATTCACAACACTGTTTCATAATATAAAATATTTTTTGATAATAAGATAGGCAATAGAAAAATCTGTTGCAGTATAATAGTCTGGTCTTCTTTAGCTGCAAGGTGACCCATCAGCTCATTGTACTATTCAACTTGTAGCTGAGATTGCTTGTTTCTTACAAACTGGATGCAAGATGATAGCAGTAGAACTCTTGAATTGTAATCTTATTTTGAACAAAGGTTATTATTCTTCAACATGCTACCTATCATTGTGCCAACCCAGTTCACCATTGAGAAATAAGAATGTAACACATTGGGTCAAGATGACAAGATATATATATGACCCTTGTTGCAGTGGTGTATTACTTGATGAATTATCATATTGATATCTCTTTTCTAGAGGGTCTCCTTTTCAACAATAAACACAGTAGTAATTTCATTACATGAAGTACTGGTAAAAAAAATTGTACTCTCTGATGTGAAGACCTCATTTGAAGTTCTGGTTTTATTTATGGGAAAGTGTGTTTTCTTCAAGTTGAAGTTCTTGCAATTGTCAAACACATATTTTTATATAGTTGTGAAAAATCATAATTTCTTGTATTGTGCTCATCACAATAAATAAACTTGCTGAATTTTGAGATGCTTCCGTCTGGAAATGTAAAACATCATTAGCTTCACTAATATAATATCATGTTGGTTGATCATTTTCTGAGCTCAGCATAGAGAAGGAGAATGATAAGATTTTCTAAAACAATAAAATCACTTTCTGGTGCAGTAACTGCAGAACTTATAATTTTGGATATTGTTCCTGAAATTATTAGCTTTCTTATTGTTTGCATCAAAGAGTAGTTTGAATTCATCAGGATAAGGCTATAAATGAGCAAGTCATATTTTACTATAATGGTAACAACAATTTAGAAGGCTCAGAAATGAGCCTCAAATTCACACAGTAAAGATAGTATCTATTCATTTCTCCAATATTATTTGGTTCAACAGTGACTCATTCACTCTGATATAATATAAAACACCAAACCATCTCTGATAACTTCTTTTTAAAAGAAATTCTCAAATTAAGCAACTATTCTTTGTTTGTGTTTTCTTGTTGTACTTGAATCCTTTCATGAAATCTTTCCTGATATTGTGCCTGTTAATCTTCATTCATTTTACTTTGTTGTACCTATCGCTCTTGTCACATATAATCAGTTTGTTGTTCACCATTCATGTCTTTCTCAAAGCCTGTTGACTTTCTCTTTTGATACTGTATCTTGCGCATTTGTGTTCACTCCTGTCAGCTTCCCTTATCTGTTGATTTTGGTCTTTCTCTTATTTCCTGTCTTTGTTCTCTCTTCTTTTGCCTTCTCATTTTTTTCTCTTGTTGCTTCAAATCCTCAATTTTGTTCCACCATAAAAGTTGTTTAAATGGGAAGTGAGAATATAATTAATGTGCAAACATTTTGCAGAGATGTAAAAGAGATAATAAAAGATAACAAGAAGTTGGAGTATCTTTCTTACTGTTTGCTGCCCCATGAAATTAAAAGTATTTATCTTGCCAAAAGTAAAGCTCTTTTTGCTTCGCAAGAATGTAAATTTTTTCCTAGAAAATGAAATTACAAAGGAACAACAAACATTATTTAACAGTGATAATAAAGAAAATAGTGGACAGCAGAACACCAGTTGGATAATATATGCATCCAGTGGGATGAAAGCATATTAATTGCTGTGAAGCTGTGTAAGATAAAGAAATAAATTAAGCAATGTGAGACACATGTAAGAGACAGTATCTCCTAGTAAGAGCTGACTCAGACTGTGACAACCTGTCTAGTTCAGGTAGTGATTCAGCGATAAGAGCAAGGTCATCAGCATAGAGGAGCTCCCAGGGGCAGCCTGTCTTGAATTCCTCTGTTATTGCCTAGAGGACTATGATGAACAAGAAAGGGTTGGGGACTGATCCTTGGTGAACCCCTACTTGTACCCTGTCTTAAACTGCAATAAGTAGTTGTAAAAAAAATATATTTTTATCTTTTTAATCTGCTAGATATTGATCTTCTTCACTAAATTTTTTTTATAATGGTGGGATAACTTGAAGAGGTCAAAACATCTGTCTGGTTGGACATTATTGGTTGGCATAATTATTTAGTAGTATCAATGCCATAGATAACACAGCATCCCCAAGTATCTGGTGGACTAATTTCTGTTTTTCATCCTTTGGCTTATTTTCTTCTCTTTAGTAAATTCAATAGGTGTTATCTGATATGAGATCAACCTAAGTAGGCTAGAACTGGAGTATTTATGGATTATAGTTACATTTAAATGTTGGAAAATAAGCCTTACACTTAAGCCTAGCAGATCAATTTTGTGTGAAGTTGGTTTTTAACTTAACTGACACAAGTTTCTTCTTTATATGAATAAGTTTCAATTGGTGAAATTATATATTTTTGAAAATTAAATTGATACTAATTCTTACAAAGTTTTCTGTTCTTTCGTTTTTTTTTTGACAGTTTTGAAAGTAAAGGATGGGATTTAGCTAATTGAAATAAGCTAATAATATTACTGATACATTTAAGGTGACAAGCCGGCGGAATCATTAGCATGCTGGGCAAAATGCTTAGCAGCATTTCATCTGTCTTTATGTTCTGAGTGACTTTCATCTTTTTGGGGTTGACAAAATAAATACCAGTTGAGTACTGGAGTCACCAAAATTCCTGGCCTTGTGTCAAAATTCGAAATCAATATTATTGTTCAAAGTAAAAATAATCAGAGAGAACTTGGAGAAGGAGGAAACTGAAGCTTTTAGTCTAGAGCTCTATTATTTCTGTAAACTCAGCATCCTTGCTTTATAATAGAATATTAAAACAGTGAATATTTTTTTCATTTTCAAATAGGTTTTTCGCAATCAGCCAATGATCATTAATACTATATTTATGCTAATCCATTGATGAGCTAAGTTTGTGATTTAGCATTCACTCCTATTTGTAACCAGTTCAATGAGTTCAGTTACATGACTAATATGCTCAAGAAAATTTTTTAAATTATGATACACAACCTTATATTGAACTTTGGGACTTGTTTTTAAGTGAAGGTTTATGATTTTGTATCTTACAAAGTTTGATAACTAAATGCAAATATTAAACGGTAATAATTAAAATAGTTTACACAGCACCATTTTTTGTGAGAGTTTGAATTGTTGAACTACTCATGATGATAATTCTATGAAGAATTTCTCAAAACACATTTCTCAAGGAAATATATAATGTTATGAAATAAATAGTCAAATTGTTCATCAAATTAAATATCATCATCATTTAATGTCCACTTTCCATGCTTGCATGGGTCAGATGAAATTTGTTGAAGCAGATTTTCTACAGCGAGATGCCCTTACTGTTACTTACCCTCATTTGTTTTTAAGCAAGATTATATTTTCCATGGCCAGACACATGTTTTTACCTTCAAAGACTGGAAGCAAACAACATTGCTTGCATAATGGTGATACTCATTTACAACTATCACATGTCAAGACAAGACAAGACACACGCACACACACACACACACACACAGAGGCTTCTTTCAGTTTTCATCTGCCAATCCACTTACAAGGGTTTTGTTGGCCTGAGACTATATAGAAGACACCTGCCCATAGTGTTACGCAGTGGGGCTGATCCCAAGACAACATGGCTGGGAAGCAAGCTTCCTAACCATACAGCCATGTCAATGTCTTATATATATATATATATATGTATATATTCAAACTCTTAAACTTCAGGCTTTGTAACTCTTCAAAGAAGTGTTTCTATATAATACATATATTTATAGTTTTGTGGAAATTTCCCATGGGATTTATATGTTTAAACTTTCTTATGAATTATATGCTAATGACATTAGTATTAAACACTGTGAGAAAGATCTACTTCATTTAAATTTCTCACTTGATTAAATATGTATCTATATAGTATTGGGGTGGTACTTCTCATAATATCTGATAATGAAAATATGACTGATTTAAAACAGATTAAAGCATTCATCAATATATCTAACCATACTCTAGTTTACGGTGAATCTTAAATGAATACATGAAGGACTATTATTGAAGAATTCATTGTCCTGTAAGGAAAATTTTCACCTTGACTTTCCAAGATGCTCACTTGCCAGCTAAATCTATTGGGTTCAAAGCTTTATGGCATCTTGTTTGTTGCTTCATGTTTTTCATTTGTAAAATTAATTGGAGTTAGCTTTGCTTTCTATCCTTCTATGATTGATAAAATAATACCAGTGTGTTACTTTCGATTATTGTGATCATTACATTTCAGTTTCTTGTAAAAAATAATTTTATGTCTGTGTCAAATATCCCTCTACAGATTTAATTTCTTGTGAAGTTGAACTCACAAGATAATTTTTAGTTGGAATGAGATGACATGCACTGTTAATATTTTGAATATCATAAACATTAAAACCTCATTTTCCTAGAGCAATTCTAAGGTTTCATACCCATATTGAAATAATCAGTTTTATTATTATTTACTCTTTGCCTTTAAATCTGTGGCTTTTTCTTACGTAAGAAAATAATATTTCAGTCATATGTTTCTGCAGTACCACAGAACTTTACTTCACTTCATACATCTTGATCTAAGACTGACTCTATATAAAACTGAATTTATTTGCTTAACAAACCATTTGAATAAGAATTGAAATAGAGAATTAAACTGGTTACTACTATGAAATATTTTAATTCTTTAGTGTTCTAAATTCAGCTCCAATAATGGTCAACTTTATACTCTATTTCTAGGATTGATAAAATAAATATAATTGAAATTATTGAATAAGCAAACTTTTAGGATATAAATTTAATGGTTATGAATTCATTGTTGCAGATATTTTGATATATCATTGGGCATGCTTCACAAAATATTTTAAACTCTTTGCCTTTCATATCTATCATCATCATCATCATCATCATCATCGTTTAACGTCCGCTTTCCATGCTAGCATGGGTTGGACGATTTGACTGAGGACTGGTGAAACCGGATGGCAACACCAGGCTCCAGTCTGATTTGGCAGAGTTTCTACAGCTGGATGCCCTTCCTATCTATGTTAGTAATATATGACAATGTTGCTGAGGATGCTACTATTGATAAAATGTCATCATATATTGGGCAGTTCATTTTTGTTTGCTTCACAGTATTGAATAATATGTTGAATATACAACTAAATACTGGGCTTATGAGTTTTAAAAAACCTACTGGAAACTGGTATGGCTGTGTGGTTAAATGGTTCACATCCAAACCACATGGTTTCAGGTTCAGTCTCACTGTACAGCACTTTGGGTAAGTGTTTTCTCTTATAGCCCTAGATTGACCAAAGCCTTGTAAATAAATTTGGTTGACAAAAACTGAAAATTTGTCATGTGTGTGTGTCTTGGGGGTGGGGTATAGTATTTGTTCCCATTTGAGATCTGTGAAAGCTACTATGAGTGATGTTGTTGTCTCTTCTGTCATTAAATCACCCACTTGCTTTGCGCCTTTGAAGATGTGTGAAAGAAGACAAAAAAAACATCTTATTTGAGATATGAGAAAGGGTTAGTGATACAAAAAGACATTTGGCTGTAAAACAATGCCTCAATAATATATTCATCTAACCCATGCTATTATGAAAAACGGATATAAAACAAATGAAAGAACATATAAATATATGTGTGTGTTACTTATCAACTATGCTGACAACAGAACATAAAAGCAGGTCTGGGCAAAGGATAGAATGCTTTTGAAGGGGCCAAGAAAGGAGCATTTGCCCTGTGTCCTTTTCCCTTTGAGTGGATAATTAATTCTGCTTTAATTCACTTTAACTATGGGAAATGGATATCAGATCTTTTGAGAATGTTTTCGGAAATAGATTACATCATATACAGGTATAGGATTGAAGTCTGTTTCCCTTCGCACATGACAGTTTTGAGCTACAACCAAATTTATAACTTATAAGAGCTCTTGGAAATAATATTTATCTCTTTATTTGTTAACATTCTGAACTTGAACTGGCCTACATATTTTCATTCAAATCATCATTGTCCTGGAGTGAACAAATGAGAGCGAGGCATACATTATATGCCTATGGGTAGAAATCAAGAAAGCATGAAAATCTTTGGGTGTAGCTAACTGTAAATTGTACTAATCCTTTTTTTCATTTATTTACTTTGTTCTTTTTTCCTTTTCCCAGGTAACTTTGTACTTGGAAATGCAAAGTCCGATGGCCTACCAGTTGTGTACTGCTCAGAAGGATTCTTTGAGATTACTGGCTTCCGACGAAGCCAAGTAATTGGCAAGCGGTGTAGTTGCAGTTTCCTCTATGGAGCCCTTACAAAAGAGGAATCAAAGCAAAAGGTTGAAGATGCTCTTATCTATCAACAGGAAACGAAAGTCAATATCTGCCTTTATACCAAATATGGTAAGTGATTTTTCATTACAGTTTGAAACATTGATATTCTTTTGATTGGTTTTCTTATTTAAATCATATCTACATTGTAATATAATTTGAAAAAATAAGTAACTGCTCTAGAGTATTCTACATTGAATTCTTACCTGAAGGCAGTCAGTTATGAGACAACTGTCAAATAAGATGGATTGATTCTCATTTTTAAATGTTTTGTTTTAATATTTGCATATTTTCTACTTGTTTCAGTCACTAGACTGCAGCCATGCTGGGGCACTACCTTGGAGAATTTTTAGTCAAATGAAACGACTTCAGGATTTATTTTTTTTCAAGTCTAGTCCTTATTCTGTTGGTTACTTATGCTGAAATGCTAAATTTCAGGGAATTTAAACACACCAACACCGGTTGTCAAGTGGTGGTCGGGGACAAACGCAGACACAAAAGCACACACACACGCACACACATATAGACACATACATACGATGGGCTTCTTTCAGTTTCCATCTCCGAAATCCACTCACAAGGCTTTGGTTGACCCAAGTCTATAGTAGAAGATACTTGCCCAAGGTGCCACACAGTGGGACTGAACCTGGAACCAAGCAAGTAGTATTGCTGAGTGTGTGTGAGAGAGAGAGAGAGAGAGAGAGAGATTTTTGTCAGAAGGTCGCAGATCATGAAATACTTGAAAGCTATCTGTCTGTCTGTCTGTCTGTCTATGGTATGGCTGTGTGATTAAGAAGTTCACTTTGAAGCCCAGTAGACAAATAAACCCTTTTTAAATTAATGATTCAGCATGAAAATGAAAATAATCTATCAAAGACAATTTCGTTTTTTGAGCAGGTATGTGTAAAACAAATTTAATCTGCCTGTATATTTGTACATCATAATGCAGGAAACCTCTATAGATTAAACAGAATCTGTACTTTATTGATTAATCAAATGCCATATTACTTCATCAAAGGCCTTTCGATAGAATGTAGCACACCCAACGAATGATTAAAGAAGATCAGAATTGATAGCAATGACTTTCAACTAATCACTCTCCTGAACTTGGGACAAAAGATAGACATCAGCATTTTACAAGAATATACTCTATTTATAAATGTGAAAAGAAAAGTTAACTACAGCTCCTTACTGTGTACCGTCTTCTTACCTTGTCAATAAGTATTTCAAATACATGTTTAAAGAGATAATGTAAAAATGATTCTCATAAATGTGGGTGGAAGGTCTACATTCATACCCCACTGTCACCACCAACACAAAAAAAAAAAATGTTAATTACCATGCAGTCACACCTGCATCTATTTGTCTAGTGAAAAAAAAACCCAAACAAAAAACAAAAATAAGAAATGTTTTTTATTGTTAATTATTCCTGTCTTTGCTGTAAATCAATTTGGAGATTATTTGGTGTGTTACATAATTTTTCAAATAAATTGTTTGATTTTTTACTTACAAAATTCATGGCTCACTACATGTAGTATGTTAGTGTACACTTTTGTGTTTTTCATGCAGAAGATGTCCCTGGGTAACTTTTCATCCTCATTCTTTTGACAAATATTAGCATTGTTATTCATGGAAGTATACGACTTCTCCTAATTCTCACTTTACAGTGATAAAATATTATAACCTGTCTTTTCAGGAAATCCATTTTGGTGTCAGGTGGAAATCATTCCAATCACAAATGAAAACCAAGAAGTAGTTCTTTTCTTAGTATCTTTTTACCAGAACATGCCAAATGACCAAAATATAGAATCCGAAATCACAGGTATTTATAAGAATTTTCTCAAATTTTCAATGCACCATATCTCAGTGTTATCTACAAGCCTGGTTTGAAGGTAAAAGATAACAAAACAATGCAAATGTATGAAAATATTAATGGACTAAACAGAACAGGAAGAAACACATGGGATGGAGAGTTGCTGAAGAGGTCACAAGATGTATGATGTAAGATGTCAAAGGACACTAAAATAATAAAAATAATAAAACTGAATTGAAAACCAAGTATATAATGTGTGTGTGTGTGTGCGTGTGTGTGTGATTAATTGGCAAAAATATAACTATCCCCAAATATAACAAAATATTAATAGTTATTTGAAATCTGAATTTTATATAAGGCGTAGTCTTAATTTGAAGATTAATCAAATTGATTTTGAGGAAAGGGCACTAATAATGAGACATACTAACGCACAGCCTATTCTTAAATGTTCATTAAAGTCTGGATGTTTGATTTGGTCATAAATTCAAATCTCCACAACCATCATCACCACCACCACCACTATTCCCATGACCACTACCACCATTGTGCTGATTCTTTTCATTATCCAATTTCTCTCTCAGCTTGCACATTGCTCTTCTTACATGTTGATATTTAATGGTTTAAACTTAACTAATTTCTCTCCAACCCTTGCAAATCTATATTTAATGCTTTTCTCACCATGATGCAGCATCATATTTCTTATTCATGCTCCATACAGTCTACCTTCCACACACACACACACACACACACACACACACACACACAGAAACCATTTAACAACAGAGGAAACAGCTTCTCAAACTTCTTCATAGCTTTTCTTACTCTAGTTACAATAATCACATTATAATGACTTTCAGCACCAATTACACCACAGAGATTATAGAAACAGTTGTTGTTGTTGTTTAACCCTAAGGCAACCATGAATAAGCAGACTTATGATCAAAGGCCTCCTAGCCATCAACATCCTGATTATTTTCAGGCCAGAGTATTCAACACAGCTTTCTTTTTAAGTTTTAAGAGAGAATTGACTGTTATCTCTAGACGACCAAGCTACCACATGTATGCTCTCTAGCTGGCTTCAAATAACAGATATTAGAATCTCTCTACTATGATCCGACCTAACAGTGTATAAACTTCATTCCATGGATTCTGTTGTGAAATTTAAAATCCAGGTTTCTTGTTAGCCTTCAGTGTACCTATTGCTTGCATGTCTTGTTTACCTGTTGATTATATTGTATATTCAGTATTAGTTCTTACCTACTCCTTTTTTGTGTGTGTACAAAAGTATTCTTAGATGACAGTGAGATCTTGTGCTTTTTCTCAGTAACTAACACTTTGGTGTTTGCTATTTTGAATTTTAACCTTTTGATGCTTGACCATTCTTTTAGTTTGGGAATGTTTACAGCTATTTCTTGACAACTTCTACAATGAGAAATGGGCCATCAATATATAAGATAGTAAAGCTGCTGTTGTTATTGTCCCAAGAACTACAGTGAATAAAAAGGACTTAGGACAAACCTCATGGCTGAAGGAAATAATGACACAGGAATACTTTGTGTACTAAATGCAAATACAGTAGGATCTCACATATGTAATACATTGATTGGAAAAAATGTAATTAACTGTGATTAGCAAAGAAATTACTTGACATAAATTCTCACTAAGACATTTTTATCTTGTAAAAAGTTATGTTGTAAATTGTGCAGTCAATTTCTTGCTAATATGGAGTGCGTTCACCACACCATCAAACATAGCTTCAACTGTTTTCAAAAACCATATGTAAATAATAGAGAGTTATCTTCTGGTAAGGATGTATTTTGTACTTGCCCCACTAGAAATATTATAACTGAGGTTTTAATTCCAAACTCAACTGTATTAAAACTGACCTTATTTTGTACTGAATTCACAATGAATCTCTCAAAAATAAACAATCACATCATTGAAATTTCAAAGCTATGAGATAATGCATGATTAATTAAAAACAATATGAATAAATAAGTTTTACATTTGACAGAGTTAATATTTCTCACGTCTTAGAAAGTAGATTTAGAAAAGGCATCTAAGTGTGGAATATTATTAAATTGATTAAAGAGACACTTCACTTGTAAGAAATTAAAGATCTGAACAATACTTTCATAAAGGGAATAAAACGTGTTAAGTAGCAGCATATTGGCAGTAGTTATTATTGTAGCTGGTTGAACAGGCTGTGAGTTTGTAGAAATGGTTTAACGTATTTAGTCTTGGTAATTATTATGTTGGCTTCGTCTCTTCCAAACTCTGGGTTAAACACTTTTCTCAATATTTTCTTCCCAGAAATGTGACATCTGAAATGCTCTCTCTGCCAAATTATCTTTGCTTTCTCTACAGGCTTCAAACCTCAAAAGTTCAAGTTAAACATACAACTGCATTAACCTTACCAGTCTAAGAAGACCTTCAAATGTTATGTGGCATGTCCCTCTTTCTTGTGATAGAATATATAGAATATATATATCTTACAAAGTTTGGCATTTTGCCTCATCAAAAGAAATCATTATTATAACTGGTTGAAATGTTTGCTTTCAAAGAAGCATAACAAAAAATACGGATTATGTTCCATTCTTTCTTTACTAAAGTAAGAGAAATCAGTGATAAGCGAGGACACAAACTGTGATTCTACAATTTCATGATAACATCAGTCTAAACTTTAGTACATAGCCAGAAATGGTTCTTGTAATGAGAGTCAAAATAGCACAAGTTAAACTTAGTGTGCTGAAATATCTCTCAGAAAAAACTTTTAATAAATGTACTTAATAAATGTTTACAAAGACTTACGAAATACATTGGTGTTAATCAAAGGGTAAATGGTAATTAAAAAAAAATCTTGTTTTAGAATGAAATGACGTCAAAAATGAATGTAACCTTGCCAAAAATCCACCACTGCAATATTTTCAGGTTTCTATCATGTCTATAATGATAGACATGATAGACCGAGACAAACAAAAATAGCAAAAGTAAAGAATTTCTATGCCACGTGTAATGTATGTTACCTTAGCTATCAACATATTTATCTTCACTTATAGTAATTTTTCGAAAGATATGTGTTGGGCCCAATAAGGAAACTGCCACCTATCAAAAGCATAGAGGATGAAGGTTAGTGCTGACAGAAGTGTGTGACTCACTAGATTTGGGTAAAAGATATCCTAGCATGTAAATATTTGCTTACACTAAATATATCTTGGGTAGGAGGCTCAGTAATTTCTTCTCTGTTAGATTTTTATACCCTTTTAGTAAGTAATCTATAGAAAAATTCAACTGCTGTGTAAAACAGCATACAGGAAGACTGAAAATTAAGTGGGAATGTAATGATTCTTTAGCAATTACTGAAACATGTTCCCTCATTAGTGAATTGCTATTTACAAAAACGATTTTCTTGAATGATTGAATCTCAGTTTAAGTGCAATTTATTAAAAGTTGTGACTCTCTATATCAATACAACATGTTTATATATATTGGTGTTACTTTCATGTGTGGGTGGTTTACCAGCAAAAAGGATTCAATTTATAGGCAGTTTATAGTTGTCAATAGTAATATTCAAATTATTTTGGGGTAATCATTTTTATTTCAGAGGTTATATCTCTAGAGCAGAGGTCACCAAGCCTTTTACATGGCGGGCCAAATAACTGTGGGAATGACGAGCGTGGGCCGCATAACCATTCTGTTCGATACAATACAGTGAATACACAAAAAATAAAGACAACCAGCATATTTATTTACTAAAAAGTTATCAAAGAAGGCAACGTTAGCAATAAGATAGTTATACCACACCCAGTGCACACAAATCCGAATCTCACAAACGAAGCAGCAAAAAGGATTGGTGGGATTTGGTGTTTAGCTTTTAAGATATCAATATTTGCTTTGGAATTGCTGCATCCAACCAACAGAATTGCTTTCAAATGTTCATCAGTCAACTTCATTTGATGTGCTGACTTCACATCCTTCCTTATTGAAGATGTTTGTGCACAGACATAAATTGCTCCAAAGGTTGATGCCATACCAGAAGCAAATGAACTCTCATTGCAGCTACTTACACAAAAGGTACAGTGCAACAGCAGGCCAGATGAACTGACCTCATGGGTCGTAGTTTGGTGACCCCTGCTCTAGAGGATCATTATGCTAATCTTTAGCACATACACTGCTTCAATTTTACTTCTTTATTATTTGTCAATTGGTTAGCTATTCAATCAACCAACTAATCAATTGTTTGGTTAATCATTCAGTTAATAAATCAATCGTGTTTTGCCAAAGTCCTTTCTTTGCTGTTTGCGACTTCTTCAATGACATTCTCTCTCAACTCCAGGTCAGCTCCTGAGATACAACAAAATCTGTTTCAACACATGAGCTCACATTAAGAATCTTGGAAACCAAATATAAGATTGAAATATTTCATAGGTTTTTTTCCCAGATATTCACAGTCCCTACTTTTGAATAAAATGTATAAAAATTAAGGATATTTGGGTTAATATTGTGAAAAGTCACTATTTTAGAGTTTGAATTTAGCTCCTTTATCCTCAATAAAAATGTTCAGCTTTAAAAGTAGCTGAATAGTCTTCATCTGGTAAAGTTGTTTATTGTATTTTTATTAGTGCATTGTTTGGTTCTGATGGGAGCATGAAAGAAATCTAAAGTTGTGAAAATAGAAATTAAAAGAAAGAATACAAGCTGGCATCTGCCATATTCTTTGATATCAAACTTCTCTAACATCTTGGCATATACTGAACTTATCTAACTTTGTCCTATTCATAGTCTTTGTTCTTCCTCCTAAAAACCTCAGCAGTGTGATTAAATCACTATTGTAGCTTCTCTCTGCTCTCTAGCTTTATTCATAAATGAACAGCAGCATTCTAGGGTAAATTTCCACTCTCCATTCATAGTTCAGTCACTCACTATTTTCTTATTTACTCTTACAAGTGTAATCAATATATACAAAAAAGATAACCCTTAATTGTCAGTTTTGAAACTGATCTAAATAATGTCCATGTTTTAACTCTTTATTAACAAATCTCGTTGGATTATTTTAAGGAAATACTTTAACTTTTTTTCCTCAGTACTAGTGAAAAATAATTTTGGGTAAATATTTGAAGCAAATTATCATCTTAAAATATAAGCGTACTCTGATAATAGTTACTAGGACAACCTGGTTCCCCTTCTTTAAAAAATTTTTTTTTTAGTTTACAATCAAATTTAACATTCCTTTTCTTTGCTAATCCAGAATACACTTTTGTACTTTTTTTCTTGCATGCATAGATGACCAGTACTTTGATATAACTCTTGGATTTAAGGTAGCAAGCTGGCAGAATTATTAACATGCTGGGTAAAATATTTATCAACATTTCTTCTATCTTTACATTTTGAGTTCAAAGCTTTCAATTGAGCTCTGGTCTTCACCTACCATTTTGATTACTGCAGCTGCTCCTCCAACCTTACTGACTACAAAACATCCTCAGCTAAACCACTTTGATGTACCATCTTGTCCTACTGCTATCACTTCTACTGTGTCTTATTCTTCTGTTTCTGATCTAAAATTTTACTCAATTTTTTGCCACAGAACTGAATTCCTAAAGAAACCTTTTCTTTTGAAATAAGTAAAGCTGAATATTGGTTTCAAATTTTGGCACAAGGCCAGCAATTTTGGGGGAGGGGTTAAATCAATTACATTGACCCCAGTGTTCAACTGGTACTTATTTTATTGACTGTGGAAGGGTGAAAGGCAAAGTCGACCTCTGCAGAACTTGAAAATGGATGAAATACCGATAAACCTTTTGCTTGGTATGCTAACAATTCTGCCAGCTTGCTACCTTAATGAAGCTGAATATTAACAACACTAACCATAACTAATTCTTTATCAAAGTCTAGAAGGGCCTGAAAATGCTATGGGCTTTCTGACTTATAAGAAAATATATTAGCATTGCACTAAATCAGTTTTACTTCATGACATTCAGGCGTTAAGGTTTTCAGAGTCAAGCATATCAATTTGTATTCTTTTGTAATGATCTAACCATAATTCCTCATTTCTTGAAAACAAATATGTCAAGTCACTGGTGTGTATATTAATTCTGACCACGTTCTGTCAGATCTGAAAATGAATATGATAACCTGTTGTATTTTGCTGTGGGAGAACGTGTTCTCCCTTCAGACGATGTTTGTTGATGGTACACTCCATTCAATGTGCATGTGTGTGCGGGGGACTTTGATGTGAAGAAAGGTGTCTAGTATGTTTGTCTCCTACTTTAACTATTTGTAAATATCATTTATTTTTGGTGTGATTTAAGGTACAAGGGCTGCTATTCTTCTGTGATTTTCTTCACAGAGGGATAACTTTAACGATTGAAATTGTCAATGTTGTCGCTATAGTTTGATAGATTTGGCTTCTGGAAGTTAAATATCATACTACTGAAAGGACATGAACTCTTCGTTCGTTTGTAGATTGACAAACTATTAATGTTTTCTGTTGTACAGTTAGTATTACGCAGGAAGAAAGACTAAAATTAAGAGATATACACAAATTTAAATAAGAACCGTTACGAAAGATATTCAAGGTAGCTAATTCTATTATTAAATGAAAAGAGTTATTTCCCTTGCCAGGGAATTGATTATTATTTTTCTTATAATACGTGTGTTTCTAGTATATAAGCATTCAGATTACATATACTTAATTTTGATTAGGATTGCTGCCAATCGAAAGGATAATTATTTTGGATTCCGAGTGAAATCAACTTTGCAGTTTTGGTTAGAATCACTTAGTAGTTTCCTTGGAAAGCTTGATTATTACAATCTTTTCGTTTTCCTCTCTCTAAAGCATAGTAGCTATGCTTAAAATGGTTTTTGTTGTTATCTGTTTGATCATTAAAATGCAGTTACAAATTGCTATTCTGCTCAAATAACCTTGAGAAAAGCATGACTATAATAATCAAATTTCTAAGTAATCAGTTTTTTACATTTCAGTTATCTCAAAAGCTTGGATCAGTTTTGATCAACATTGATTGATCTGTACAAATAATTTGCTGAGAGTTTGTGATGCTAAAACATTGGTATGAATGTAATGTTGCTTTCTCTTTGTTTATTTCAATAGCAATAGGAATTTCTTCAGCAAGTGTATGTAATGAAGCTTAATTATTCTAATGATAGAAACAGTAAAGAGAATTGCAAAAACTTACTTGAAACTATTGTTATACAGGCATACCTCACCCTACGTCATTAATTGGTTCCAGGAGACACGACTTAAGTCGAATTAACTTGTCTCTAGGCTATAGAGATGTCAATAGCAGTTTTCCTTGCTTGGTGGCTGTGGTGAAAGAGGTTGTTAAGTGGACAAGGTTGAAAGGCATGAGGACAGATACATTCCTCTTTGCTTAGAGCTCTCATTGATTTCTTCAAGTTTCACTTGAAAAGGAAATTGAGAGTGGAGAGGGAAGCGCTGTCCTCGAGTGAGTTTATTGAAAGGTGGGTGAAAGTTGCAAAAATGACAAGAGTGGATCTAAGTGTAGATCTGTGAGTTGGAGAGAAGGAATTGGAGAGGGCACTTGCCCTTGGTGTTCAGGGAAATCTTGGACAGTAGGGTTCCTCAATTTTCCCTAGAGGTCTTCCTGTATCAGGAGGTCGTTATGTCTATCATCCTCCCGCCACCTTCTTTTCTTTTTTTTTTAACCTTTGTGTGCTATGTATATATCCCTTCTTTTCTGTGTATACTTACTTTCCTTTTTTTTTTAACATTTCATTATATGTAAACCCCCACACTTTATGTCTGTCTTTGTATTGTCCACCCTCATCCTTTACCCTTGTGGCAAATAAATGAAATTATCATTATTATTATTATTATTATTATTATGGTGAGCTAGCAGAATTGTTAACACACCAGACAAACTGTTTGGTGGGATTGCATCTGTCTTTACATTCTGAGTTAAATTCTGCTGAGATCAACTTTGCTTTTCATCTGTTTGGGGTTGATAAAATAAGTACCAGTTGAGCACTGGGGTCAATGTAATCGACTTACTCTCTATCCTAAACTTACTGGCCTTGTGCCAAAATTTGAAACCATTATAATAATAATGATAATAATAATAATGATAATAATACTCAGTTATCATTTCAGTTACAAGAAATCCATCTCAACTGGTAAACTGACTTTAGTTTTATAAATTTACTTTTTGCAGAACACGATCCTGATATCTTATCAAGTCCAACAAATGAATCACATTTCCAAAAACGAAAACGGAGAGGAAGACAAGTACTCTTTAATCTTTCAAAACAGTTTAAGTCCAGTAGGAAAAAGATGTCCCAGTTAGACAAGGTCAGCCATCTTTATATTACTTATTGGTCCATAAGAGTGTGTTTACTAATGAGATATTAATTTTTCAGGTTTTCATTCACTGTGAGTTGAGGGTATTATAATGCTATCTACTCACAATTTTATTATACTGACTAATCTCAGTTCCAGACATCAAATGAATGCAAATAAAAACAAAAAATGTATAAGATAACATTATTGAGTGACAATTTCCAACATGTTGAGTTTGTGGTCTTGTTTTCATTTTTATCTGAGGTAGTTACATGTTGCTGTGAGCCTCCCATATTTCATAATATAGAGAAATACAGGCTTCATTGGACTGGCTTGTCATTGTCATGCTAGATGAAGACAAAAATGGTATTCCAGTGACTCAGTGAAACACATCTACTTATTAGAACTTGTTTTGACATTAGTGTCAAAGCAAGAGAGATTATGAGAAATATTTAATCCATGTCTTTTAATTTTACATTTATTTCTTATTAAGACAAAAAGGAAAATGTCCTGATAAAATGGATTCTTCTATCTTTTACTTGTTTCAGTCATTAGACTGAAGGCAGTGCTCCAGCCATGCTGGAGCACTGCCTTGAACATTTTTTCAGTTGGACAAACTGACCCAGTACTTATTATGTTTTTGTAAAGCCTGGCATTTATTCTATCAGTCTCTTTTGCCAAACTGCTAAATTATGGGGATGTAAACACAACGGCACCAGTTGTCAAGGGGTACTGGGGGACAGACACAAACACTACCCCCCCCCCCCACACAAACATACAATAGTCTTCTTTCAGTTTCTGTCTATCAAATCCATTCACAAAGCTTTGATCGGCCCGAGGCTATAGTAGAAGACACTTGCCCAAGGTGCCATGCAGTGGGACTGAACATAGAACCATGTGGTTGGAAAGCAAACTTCTTACCACACAGTGAAGCCTGTACCTGTATATACTCACATATAAATATACCACCACCATCTTCAACAGGATTCATGCCTCAATTATAAATATCCAGAATCACAATTATCTCCCTGTAGATTTAAATTTAAATACAGGTGGATAACTTATCATTAAAATAATACATAAAACTCTTGCTTTATGCAAGAAAGTAAAATAATAAGCTTATTGTATACAGCACTCAGGTATACTACAACTCATCAAAAAGGTTTAAAAGAATAGACAGAAAACACGTATACAAGGAAGAAATGACAGCAACGAAAGCTAGAAGTATATACACACTGGCTAGAATAAATAGACAGAAAAGTGAACATTAAAGGCGTCATAAAGAGAAATGCTTTTTAGCAAGTTTCAGTAAATAGAATTAACACATAAATCATATGTAAAGTAACATATATTTGTGTGGAATTAAATTGTTTTGGCATATTTAAGCATGTGCTAAATGAATGATGCTGTTATATTAGATCATTTTAAATTTCAGTATATTTGAAAAAGTAAGGAAACGTCATTCCCACGTGTTCTCACAGCACCAGACTTTTGTGTGTGTGTGTGTGTGCGTGTGTGTGTGTGTGTGTGTGTGTGTGTGTTTGTGTGTGTGTGTGTGTGTGTGTGTATATACCTCCCTCCCTCCATCCATCCATCTATTTATCTAGCTATTTATCTATGCACACCTATGTAAGTTCTACCAATTATTAATGATAAATATATATAACAGATTGACTCTTTAAAAAAAAAAAAGATTATGACTGATAAAATAATGAAAGCAATATTTACTAAGCAAGGGAGCACTGATATACAAAGAAATAATTAGATGTAAAATATAAAAATTATTAGAATTGGGAATTAAATGTGGAAACATTATCAAGGAGGCCGGTATTTCTGCTAGCCACTTGATATATATTGTACATGCTGCTACATAACACATTCTTTTTAACTGTTTGTATTTTAATGGTTTATTATTTCCTATGTTGTTGAATACTAATTTTTCGTGAATACCTATTCTTGATATATTCCATTAAGGGTCTAAAATGATTTTCCCTGTCTCTCTGAAACAGCAAGGTATAATTCCTAAACTGATTGGGCTGATGATGGCCTTGCATTGTGTTCTTGAGCAAAACACTTCCTCTCACATTGCTCTGCAATCACTTTTGACACCTGATTTGTGGTACATTGTGCACCTGTTTAGACAATATTGATGGAGAGAGTTAGCTAATATGCTACACAAACATTTGATCACTATACACAAATCATTTCTGCAGGTCATTCAACAAAAGTTGAACACTCATATGTTGTCTTCAATAGGAGAGTCCATCATCATCATCATATATATATATATATATATATATATATGTAGTTTTCTGGTGTTATATTTATTTTTCCTGAAGATGTGTAAAGAAATTTTGATTTATTAAGTCTCTTAATGAATTCTTTATACTGAAATATATATTGAAGAAGATAAATATGTTCATTTAAATATATACGTTTTTGCGTCGTAACTCCTTTATTATTATTATTTTTATATATATATATATATATATATATATATATATATATCACTGAAACTCATACATGCAATTCTGAGCAGGCCTCACACTGTTATTACACTGACTGAACTCATTTCCATATATCAAATGTGTGCAGATGTATGCAAAATGAATAAGTGAATGAATAAATAAATAAAATAAAAATGCAATAAAATAAAATGAAGTAATAAAGAAAGAAAGAATAAAAGCTATAATGCAAACGGTATTGGATATAGGTTACTCAACAGATACTTGGCATTAATTGTTAATCTCATTTCAATGAATGAATTACGAGGAAACAATGCCCCCATGACCAATCGCCTGTAATCAAACAATGAAAAACAGAAACTATAATTGATTAATTACATCTTAATCTTTCACCAAAATACTCAAGTCCTAAAGCTGCTGTAGAAGTAGTAGTAGTGACAATATGGGTAGTAGTGATGCTATCCTGGTGGCGTTTTGGTTATGGTGCTACTAGTTGTGTTGTGGGTGTGCTCTGCATGATAGTGTTGCTGATAGTGGCTTTGGATGAGGGTAGCATTAGTGGTTGTTGTCCGTAGATTATATTTAGTAGATGTTGTAGCGATGATGTGGTGATAATTAAGTTGTGGTTATATTGTTAGAATAATGATGTAGTTGTCGCATCAAGTTCGGTTCATGCTGGAGCATTTTTAGTAGCAGAGAGACGTTGGTGGTAGTGGTGGTGAAGCAGAGGTTATACTGCTCTTAGTTGTCATGATGAAAAATAATAGGCTGAGTTTTACAACCATACAAAATGTTTTGACCTGTTTGCATAGTGTAAAGGATTGACCGAGAAGCATTGAATGGAGCAAGAATGCTGTGTATTACTGGTATTTACTGACTCTGGAAGGATGGAACCATAATGAACATTCATAGGATTTATATAGGACTAGCTTCCAGTTTAGCATTTTATTGTCTTGGATATCTTAATTACCTTCAACAAGTCTAACAACAAAATCTTAATAATAATAATAATAATAATAATAATATTCAACAAAACCTGTAACAAACGAAATAGATGTGCCTTTCAAACACAATTCCTATGGTCCTCTGATATTTTTGGCATCATGAGGATTTAAATAATAATGATATCAACCAATTTGGTCTTAAAATTAGGTGGTGAAATGAGCAAGATATGAGAATTTAGTTTTTCTTTCAAGTATAAACAGTTAAGAAACAGTTGAGAAATGTAAAATAAGTGATAACAGCAGCAACAGCAGTAATAAATAGTTCAACTTTAATATAGGGATCAAATAATAATATTATTGATAATTTCTGAACCAGGTTTGAATTCTTAGGCAAGCAGAGTTAAGTATCTTGCATTGAGATACAGCACAATGTCTGCAATAGAATTCAAGCTGACAAACCTAGGAACCAGGATTCCAGAATCTTATGCATTTAACCATTATAATTTTCAACCAGGCATTGGTTGGCATAAAAACATAAGGACACTTTATAATTCTTATTATAATGATTGATTTAGAATTAAAGTGGTTGTAGTTAAAAATTATCATAATGTATCAATTCAAGAAACGCAGTGTTGTGGATCCTACCCAAAATGTTATTGGGATGATGGATGAAATTGTAAGTATAATGGTTATATTTTATACATACATGTGTGCATTTTCTATAGTGAATATAATAGTCATATTATATTGTATTCTATATATGTATATATGTTTACACCAGTGAGCACAATGCATTAGTGTGTGTGTGTGTGTGTGTGTGTGTGTGCAGACATAGATGTATGGTTGAGAAGTTCTTTTTCCAGCCATGTGATTTCAGGTTCAGTCCTACTGTGTGGCACTGAGCTATAGCCGCTATAGCCTCAGAACAGCCAAAGTCTTGTGGGTGATTTGATAGATGGAAACTGAAGGAGGACTGTCATATGTATATATATATATATGCATGCATGTGTGTGTGTGTGTGTGTGTTAACATCTGCAATTGATTGTACAAAAGTGCAGTGGTTGGTATTGTCAGTTTCTCCCATTAACAAAGTATTTTGTGCCTTTGAAGCCATGTGGAATAAGTGACCCCTTACTTGAAAAACAAATAAGGGTTAGCATCAGGTAGCGGGTGGGTTCCATAGGCATATACTCTTTTATTGTAAGGCTCATGTTGAATTATCCTGACATAGTATATGACAAGGCTGGAACTTTGAATTATAAATAAGCTACCTACACAGTATCCTTCTACCTAGTTTTACTCACAAAGCTTAGATCAATCTGAGTTTATGGTAAAAGATACTTGCCCAAGATGCCAGTCAGTGGAACCATTCCTATGACTGCATGATTGTGATTAGAACTTCTTAACCTTTCACTCATAACAACATTGATTTAATAATGAATTACCATGCAGTTCATTGCATGCGTATGTGTGTGTGTGTGTGTGCGCCCATGTGTGTGTGTGTGAGATCAAAGCAGCTAGAATATACATATATCCTTAAATGTCAGTGTTTGTGGTATACAATGTATAGCTAAAGTGTATATAAGTGAAACATGCGCATGTTTGTTTGCCCTTCTGTATTTAAACATAGTTATAGATACGTATTTATGTGTGCATATCCTGTACCCATGTAATTTAACCACTACTACCTTAAGTTTCATAAACAAAATTAGAAGCGGTTTTTGTATATATGTGCATGTGAACGTAACTTTATGAGAGCTAGTGTATTTATGTTTACATGTATTTAAAATATGTATATACAAGTTTATGACAAGCGTATGTGTATGTAAGGAAGATTAAGTCGTTGTATTAATAGCCTTCTCTCCATTATCATCGTTGTTTTAACCTCCACTCCATATATATGCATATGTTCACTAATTGATGTAGATGTACTAATTATGGACAGGTGCTCCACTGCATGTACATATGCACACACATGCATACAGACACACATTATAGACATACACCCACCACCACCACCACCACCACCACCACACACACACATAATCCTTTCTGCTATAGGCACAAGGCCTGAAATTTTGGGGAGGGGTAAGTCGATTACATCAACCCTAGTATTCAACTGGTACCTAATTTATCGACCCTGAAAGGATGAAAAGCAAAGTCGACCTCGGCAGAATTTGAACTCAGAACGTAGCAGCAGACGAAATATTGCTAAGACACACACACATATAATGTGTGTAATATATAACTGTGTGTGTATATGTGTGTATACACTCACATACATTTATATATGTATATATGTGTATGCATACATGTATATGAGGTACCCATTTATTCATATACATGCACGCAGTACTTCCTGCAGTATATACACAAATGGGCACCTTGTCCAACCTCCTCTAAACATTTCTTCCCACCTCACCCATAATTTCTCTCACTGCGACTACTCCACCCCTTGAAACCATCCTATTTTTCTTGCTACCTGGAACCATGTCACTTGTTAGATATTCTTCATTCATTCATTATTGTTCTCCTCACCCACATCTTACAGTGATAGTCCCACCAACCACACTGAACTACCAAATTATCTCCCCTAATGCACTACTCCTGCCTCTTTCCCCATCAGGTGTCATGTCTCCCTTGTTCCCCTTTTGTCAACTGTATTATATTTACTGTTTCTATTTGACACCACCCATATGTTTCTCTCTCCTAATCTTATTTACATCCCTCTATTTTTCCCAACTCACACACCATTACTCATCCATCATTCCCTACATCCACCCTTCAACCCTACCCATCTTTAACATTCTTGCTTACCTCCCAACCCCCCATCTCTTGCTCCCTCCCCATTTTTGCAATCCCCTCCTACCCACACTCCTAGTTCCTCTGTCTTAATGCACTTCTACTCATCTCATACCTTGAGGAGACACTTAGGCTTGCAGCTCCTACTGATCATTCTCTCTCTCTCTCCTAAATCTGATTAACCATGTAGATCCTCTACTACAGAACCTTCTTGCCTCTCCCTTTATCCTGCCCTCCTTTCACACTCTTATGTCTCATCTCCTCCTATAACTCTGCATTTTTTTCCTGGTTTTGTGGTCTTGCAAGCTGCATGGTGACTTCACTATTGCTGGTGGCAAGAAAAAATGCACCCAGTACATACTGTAAAGTAGTTTGCACTAGGAAGGGTATCCAGCCGTAGAAATCATGCTAAAGCAGACAATGTAGCTGAATGTAGCCCTTGGACACCTTACTTGCTTCATTTTCGTGATTTGTTCTATGTATTGTTGGACAGGACCTGATAGTGTATTTGTGTTTTGTTAGGGGATCATTCTGGCATAGTTTCAAAAATGCACAACTGTTGTGTCCTGGATTGTGTACTTGCCAAATAGCTGTTGTTTAATTGAAGTAAGCCTTTTGGCCACTTTTCAAATGAACAGCAAATTATTGAATGCTGATATCTTGTTTCTGCTGGATTTGAGCAATTTCCCCACAGCTGTTTTGTTTTGTTGGAGAAAATATCACAGCTTCAGATCCCTCATTAAAATACTAGAAAACATGTTTGATGGACTGTATTTACTTACAGAATTCAGCATTAATAAGTTCATTGAATACATCAGTTAGGTGCGAGCAGTAGGGATCTATTTATCTATTGTCAATTACATGCTGTACAAACAAGGCTCAAAAGTCTTCATCCTTTGGTACTCTTCTGTAAAAGGGCTAGCTGTCTTTATTTGTTTGATGTTTCTTTGGCAAATGATCTTGGAAACCATTTCATGCATTTGTTGTATTCCATGCAAGGTGAATTCCTGTTGTGAGAATTGAGTACCAAAGGGTCTATTATTTTCATTATTGGCAATTCAGAACTCCAAGATAGATTCAGGTTCCAGTGTTTGCTCAAAATTTCTGATGTATTTGTTCTTTGCATGGGCTATCACATACACACACTCACAAGCACATACACACACATTTGATCTTTCATTTGCCAGTTATTTTTGTCCTCCACCAGCTCAGTTATTAATAAAAAATATCTTATTTTAGATAATTCCAAAATTCATGAGGAATTTAGTGCACAGAAAGTTTGCATCAGGAATCTGTCACCAGTCCTCTTTTATCTATTAGAATGCTTGAAAATATAACACAAGATTTCAAAACCATTTGTTTTGGAGAGGGTTTTCCATATAGATAACTTTGTCTGTTGAAGTGTTGCAGCAGTCGTTCTTAAGCTGCCATCTTAATTTAGTCTAAAATTGGAAAGACCAAAGTGCTAATTACTAAGAGGAGGTGCAAAATCTTAGTTAAATCTGTGAAAAAGCCCTGGTTGATATGAAGAATGGAAGTTAGTATTGAGCAGAAAATTTGCTATGACAGTATTTCTTCTTCAGCAACTCAGTGCTGAATCTGTTTGAGATGGAATGAAAAATAGGTCAGTTTCAAAACACTGATGCCCAGATCAGAAAAGCAAAGTTTGAAGGGAATAGTTATCAATTCCTTTGATTTCTAATTAGAAGCAAATAGGTAATAACACTTACTGACCAAGGAACAAAAATAGTTACACAGTGTTATTGATACTTATGTTATTTTATTGACTCCAGATATAAAAAGTAGGTGGGGTTTGAGCACAGAATGTAAAGAGACATGACTAAAGATGCAAGTCAGTAATTATTTCCACCACACCACAACTGTTTTTAGTAACAACAAAAGTAATTATTCAGTGAATGTTGATGAACTGACATTTTCCATTGATTTATTATTTGGTTTGTCTGCTCTCTCTGCGTTTCTCTTGCTAATCCAGCCAGTCATTTGCCTCGACTTTATATTTTACTTTTTCCTCCTTCTGAGTACATAATCTCTACCTGATAATGCTAGACACCTTCCTTCTTTCTTCTCCTCTTTCTCTTTCCACATGTACACACATACTTTCACATCTACACATGCACTCTGTCTGTCTGTCTCACAACTTTTTAGTTTATACTCTCATCTTTTTCTCTGTTGCTGCTATTATCTCTCTCTCTCTTTCTCTCTCTCTCTCTTTTCACTCCTGTTCTCTTTCATTTCCTTCCTATTTAATCACCCATCTTTCCTTCGCCTTCTCTGACATCGTTCCTTGACTACCTCCTAATATCTTAAATATATACCATCACTGTTGCTGCTTTTGGGTTAGAAAAAACTGTTGATACACTTCCAGTCAGAAACATGTTTGATATGTGTGCGCTAGACATTATCATCATCATCATCATCATCATCATCATCATCATGTAACATTTGTTTTCTATGCTGGTGGCATGGGTTGAATGGTTTGACATTGTGGCAAGACAAAAGGCTGTACAGAGCTTCCATGTCAAAAGCTGGGTCAACAGATCCACTTGTTCAAAATTACCAACAATAGCTGATCATTTGCACTATAATTCCGTCACTTGACATACTCCTAGAGATACCAGATTCACTAATAAAACCACACACCTGGCTATAAGTGATTCAGTTGTTTTATGTTCCCAGCAGTAACAAATTCATCAGCACCATATAACCATCAATGGCAAATATCACTCACATCACACCGAACGGTAACAAATTCACATATACCGCATTTCTACACCAAATTCACCTGCCCTATACTCCTGACAATAATAGATCACTTGTACCACACACACACATCATTTGTACCTCATCTCTGACAATAATAGATGTTAATCCTCACTAGGCCTTTCATGAAGTTTAGCCAGGTTTTCATATTCCCACCAGAATATAGGGCAAACATTGTAAATGAGATACATCTATCATCTCAATCACTTGGCATGAAACTAATGGTAGCTTTGTTAACCCACAAATAAAGAATATTCATCCACCAATGTGGTTTTGAGCACTCATTCTCACTGTCCAATATTAGTGTGTATATGTGTGCGTGTGTGTGTGTGTGTGTGTGTATATATATATATATATATATATATATATATGACCTCCCCTTGCAAATACTAATCGGACACAGACTGTGTGTTGTTAGCCAGCTGGAGGAGATATCTTCCGTGGACTATAAACAACAGTAGCGTTGTCCTGTGTAGGAAGCCACACTTACTTGGCAAATATTTGTTATGATTCCGTACCGCTACTGTTTATATCTCACTCAGAGATGGGATGATGATGTCTGTTTGCATACAAATCTAAGGAAATGGATAAAGTGTACTGGATTGAGAAGGTTAAGAATTTGGAGGGAGAGGATGGGGAGGTAAAGAATCAGGTGTCAGGGTGTATTTAAGAGTTTTAGTGGTGGATGGAATTGGTAGTATATGATCTTGAACAAATGAGTGGTATGAAAATAATAATATACGTACATAGACACACAAACATAGATATATATACTTATCTGTGTGTGTGTGTGGAGAGAGAGAGAGAGAGAGAGAGAGAGAGAGAGAGAGAGAGAAAGAAAGAGAAATAGTGAGAGCTGTAAACATATAGCTATGTTTGTATGTGTATGTACGTATGTGTTTGTATGTGTATGTACATATGTGTGTGTATATACATGTGTGTGTGTGTGTATATTATACTTACATACACATATGTATAAGTATATACATATGTGTGCATGTCTTATCATTATTATTATTATTATTTAGTGCAAAGCACCTTGGCACCATTCATATGTTCAAGGCCATATGCTAGCAATTCCATTTACTGCTAAAACTCTTAACCACACCCTGACACCTGGTTCATTTCTTCCTCTTCCCCAAATTTTTGGTAGACCAAGATGCTGGTCATACCCTGGGATTGAACCAAAACTACATTACTTGCAAAGTAAACTTCTTAACCACACAGCCTGGCTTGCACTTACAATATTTGATGATGTGTAGAAATCTTGAGACATAATGTGTATTTGGGAATATGCATATACATATCAGTGTGCATATAGAAATGTTTTGATTCTCTCAGGATATAAATGCACATGTTAGTGTGTGTGACCTTAATTCTGTGGAGAAAAACAAGCAAATCTTTTCCTTTATTATTAGCCAAAACTGTGCATTGGAGGGATAAACATTACAAATAAATTAGAAGTGACAAATTAAGAGGAATGATAAACACTTCTTAAACCCCCAAATCATTATAAACTTGGAAGAATTCATCTATTGATTTTGGCAAGCTTTCATGTACCTGATTAAAAGAAACAACAAAATAAAGCATAAAAAAACTACCTGTAATTTCTGAGATTTAGTACTAAGGTAGCCAGTGGTGTCCATTTGTAGACACTACCTAGCGCTCTCTTCAGAATCATGCAGTGCAGTCAGGAGAAACATAGCTATATGCGTATCACTGGTGAACAAAATGTCCAGTCAGAAGCAGAAACTAAATTTGATGTTATCTCTGAGTTAGACAGTAATGAAGATGCTGATCTTGTCAGGAGGAAATTAGTGGAAGTGAGTTGTATCATGTTCATTAATTTGTTTGTGTGATATATTTTTTGATGATTACTTAATTCATGTATTGTTTGTTATTTTTTGTTCATATCACTGACAACTTTGTATCTTCCTTTGAGGTTAATCTCACTTAAAAAAAATGTCAGTGTCCTTGTGGGGTAGAATGTGTCTTCTAAATTTTACTTACAAAGCTTTAGTTAATCCATAGTTATGGTAGAAGCACTTGCCCAAGGTACCATGCAATGAGATCAGCCCCAAAATTTAACAGTTGCAAATGATAATTATTAAAGATATAGATATTTCCATCACTTGTTAAGGTTATCTCTACAAATTTTTGGAGAAATTATGGCCAGCACTGATTTTGTTGCGATGTTTCATATCTGAGACACCTAATGTAAACAAAAATGAGATTGACGATGAAAACTGGATAATGGGCATAGAACGTAGTATTCTTTTCTACTCTAGGCACAAAGCCCAACATTATTGGGGAGGGAGCCAGTCGATTAGATCGATCCCAGTATGCTGCTAGTACTTTGAGGGAGGGAGGGAACTAGTCAATTGCATCGACTCCAGTGTTTCACTGGTACTTAATTTATCAACCCCGAAAGGATGAAAGGCAAAGCTGACCTTGGTGGAATTTGAACTCAGAATGTAAAGGCAGACGAAATACTGCTAAGCATTTCGCCCGGTGTGCTAATGTTTCGGCCAGCTTGCTGCCTTCATAGAACACAGTATTGACTTAGAAATAAAAACGTTTAATAGACTTTGTAAGTATATTATGGTTGCATAATGAAACAAGGTGTCCCTATGAGTAATTAAGATGTCTCCATGCATAATATCTTCAGCAAAAATATATCTCAACTCTACCAATTCTTTCTTAATGTCATGGAGCAATTTATCTCTCATTATGACAAATAAAAATATTTGAATTTTTATCCTTCTGCCTCATGATTTTCAGTATCTTCCCACTACACCACATTGTAGTGTTTCCTCAAATTGGAAGTTTTCAAAAAGTTTATCATTTTGTTCCCCATATTAGCTGACTGACCTATCATTATTTTATTCTAGTCTCTACCAAAGTGGTTCTCAAAACTTCTGTCTTTTTTACTCCATGGCACACTTTAGAGCAAGTAAAAAGATATTTTGGCACATTTTGTAGGTAAAGAAAAAAAATGTGTTAGAAAAAAAGGTATTATATATTATAGCTTTCAAATATAATTTCGACTAGACAAAATGATTAAATACTTTCTTTAGTCAATAAAGAAAGCATAATTATCAAGACTTTATATTTAGAGTTTCAGTTTGTATTTTTTTCATTTTTAAGATGTAATTTTATTACTTTCATGATGCTTCTAGCCACATCTTATGGCATCCCAGTGCATCCTCTGGGACCTGCTGTTCTACAAGAATAAGTGAGAAAAGAAAATATGATTAATTTATTTTCTGTGGTTGGGGGTAGACAATGAGATCATCATTTAACATTTGCTTTCCATACTGGCATGGGTTAGACGGTTTGACTGAAGCTGGTAAGCCAAAGAGCTGTATCAGGTTCCAGTCTGATTTGGCACGATTTCTACAGCTGGACGCCTTTCCTAACATCAATCACTCCAAGAGTGTAATGGGTACTTTTTATGTGCTACTGGCATGAAGTTGTGATATCTACATTAAAGAAGAATATTCTTCTAGGGAAGAAAGTCTAGTTCACTAATTGAAAGACAAATATTCAAGTAGTTTAGTTTATAAAAATGTAATCTATTCACTTCAAGCACGTTACTTATTCAAATAATTCATACAACAAATACAACAGATGAGATATTCATTGGCTTGAAGTGCTGAGTTTTAATTCTTTCTGATGAAAGTTACTGAGATAAATCTTCCAGGGTACCCAGGAATGATTAAATGTTTATATCTGATGGAATAACAAATCTTATTAACTGGTACTTATTTTATTAGCTCTGAAAGGATGAAAAGCAAAGTTGACATTGATGGAATTTGAACTCAGAACATAAGGATAGACAGAATGCCACTAAGCAATTTTCCCTGCATGCTAACATCTCTGCCAGCTCACCACCAGGAAACTGTAAAATATTAAAAACTAACGATTGATGAAAAATACTCGGATACCATTTACATGAAAAAAAACAAACAATAGTTACACTTGTGTTGGCCATTAAGCAAGTATTTTCTTATCAATCGCATACTTATTTCTAATTAGCTTCTTCATGCTAATTGTATTAAATATGTTAACCTTACTTAGTTATTGAAACATATTAGGATTAATTTAAACCAAATGATAAAAGTCTGATAAATCAACAGAGTGGCTTACTGTTTGATTTAACTGACTTACATGTATGTTAAGTATTGGCAGAATCAGTAATATGCCCTTTACTTATCAATTTTGGTGCTCTGACTAATCTAACATGTGAGAAAGAGAGTGAGAGAGAGCGAAAGGGGGTGGCAGAGAGAGAGAGAGAGAGAGAGAAAATGACGGGTATAATCTCTTGGCTGGATTATTTATTACTTAATGTAATAATTTCAATATTCGTTTGGATGAGTACGTACAAATTTGTGAGTGTATGTATATATTTGTATATGTGCGTGCATGTGTGTATGTATGTAAAGATATATAAATGCATATATAGGCTTATGTATACATATGTGTATATATGTATGTATGCATGTGTATGTATGTATGTATGTATATGTAGTGTTTGTGTTTGTGTGTGTGCAGATGCATTTTCTTTTTCCTGCTGGCTCTCTCTCTCTCTTTCTCTCTCTTACACACACACACATACATGAGTGTGTATGTGCGTCCCCATGCATTCATGTTTGCATGTGTATGAAAATGTATGTGTGTGTGTGTGTGTGTGTGTGAGATCTTCATTTGGTAGATAAAAGGTTTGTTACAAAAAGATGATAAAGAGATTATGTGCATGTACACACACACACACACACACAAATACATACATTATAATCTATTAATTAATTCATATTCCACTACACAATATTTTTGGATAATTTAATATGCTCGTTTAAGATATATCCTTTTAATAAACATAACAGTTTTAGCCTTTCTCCATGAGAGAATTAATTAATTAATTAATCCTGTTTACTAAATCAAACCAACCAGTTAAGCTGAGTCCCAGGTTGTATACACTAGAAATAGCTATGTAAGCTAGAAATCTTTCCATGGTTGAGAGATGGGTAGTCTTTGTTTGATGAATGGCTAAGAAAACTAGAAACTAGGCAGAAAAATCTCACTTTTTCTGTTCATGGAGAGAATAGAAATACGTACTTGTTCACAGCGGTGCTAAAATCTAATGTTCATTATTTCAAATTATAATCTCTATACAGTTTCTTCTGTATAATATGTGTCTATACACACATTTAAAATTTACAACCAACAGTTTTTCTGGATATACATTTTTCCTGAAAAAAAGAAACAGACATGGATTGCATTCTTTCTTTTCCCAGTTTTTTATGGGAAATGGTTGAAGATTACAATTGTATTGTAAGTTTATATTATTATTACAATATGTTCCATTGGTGTAGACTTTGGTTTGTTGTATCTTGTGTTGTTTTTGTGTTTGATCTGATGTGTAGAGTATGCACAATGCAAGTTATTATTATGGTATGTTGGACGTTAGTTTCATATATGTTGTAGGCTTGGTGTTTAGTGTTTTAATGTTGGGCAAGGTGTGTCTAGAGTATGTTGTTTGGGTTGTGAACACGATCAATGTTTTCCTTGGTGATGACAGTTGCAGGATGTCCAGACCTTGGGTGATCTTCAACACTCTACCTTTCCCTCCTAAATTCAGCTACCCACTTTTGCACTGATGACCAAGCTACAGCATCATTCCCTAATGTAGCAACCATATCAGCATGAATGTTCTTGGATGTTAAACCCTTTTTATGTAGGTATTTGATAACATGACGGTGTTAAATTTTGTCCATTTTCAAGATAAGTTGCTATTAGTTGTTTTTGAAGTCTTCTCTGAACAGTCAGATGTCAGTTTACCTGGAAAGAAACAATGCAGTTATTAATAAGAAGGGTTGAAATTAATGTATGCGAGATTTCACAGGTATAGCGTCACTCCTTCATAGTCGGCCCACTAGTGAAGCTAGAAGGGGGGCAGAGGGGGAAGTCCACCCCATATAGCACTTTTATGGGTGTGCCACCACTTTTGGGTATGCTGTAGGCAATATGTATTTTTTGTAAGGGCCTGGAGCCTGCAAAATGAAGGGCTGCTCCACATGGCACACATTCTAGCTACGCCAGTGAGTCAGCCTATGAACTTTTCAGCCCATCCTCATAGAGTACACTTTCTGATAATCCTAATATTTAATAAATGCCATAATCACATTACTTTTTAATCAAATCGTAATTAACAAAAGCTAATTATTATTAATTGTACTAAATCAGTACTTTTAACTAAATTCATAATCAATATGCACTTAGTGTATATTAATAGTTTTAATTTTCTTCTAATTTTTGTCTTAATACTGCTATCAAATATCATGATGGACTAAGTCACCCTAACACCTATTCCCACTACCATCATCTTTATTATTATTATTATTATTGGTGACATTCTTATTAACATTGCCTCCATGATGTTGATGATTATTATGACCACTTTTATCAACATTATCATTGTCTATAATATTATGTTGTAATAAATAATAACACTTTCAGATATAGAAAAATAAAAATTTTTATTATTTGTAATACTATGGTGGTCACAGATAAATTACCATGTGTTTAAAACTCTTCGTGTTATTAGCATATAACCAATTCTTAGCCCAATAAGAAGAGGTACAGTCACATACATAGTCCTTAGAAGTTTTTATCATCAGGTCTTATCAGGTTTACCTTTTTGATTACATAAACTTCCACCTTAATTGTCACTACTTAAACAGTTTAAAAATTTAGAGAGACATGTTAAATTGTATATGTTAAGTTGGATATGTTTGTTGTTGAGTCTTTGATATTGTTCAAATGGTTCATATGTGATAAATGCTAGTTGGTTTGAATCCTCTAAAAAGGGTTTTTCTAATTTATGCTTGAGCTGTTGCATTCCATCGTCAGCCTTTAAAGTGTCTGGTTTTACTTCCCAGTATTAGGAAGACAGCTGTGGGCTTGTCTTCAGTGAAATTAGATTTCCCAAGAAATTAATAGATTTTAGATGATAGAACCAGAGGAATGTGTTCACAAGTGTTATAGACAAAAGTCCAGTATGATACTTTTTTATACTTTTGACAATAACAATTTTTAGCTAGATGTGAGGCATGAAATTATTGGTGATATACTGGGGATGATTCAATTAATTATTCTTTCTCTCTATAAACAATCTTTTTTGCCAGTGTTTACAGAAATTTAAGTTTTAGATAAAATATTATCACTATACATCAAAATATATTACATTTACATAAACATTTTTAAACGCATTACTACAATGGTGTAAAAATAAACATTGACATTTTTCTTCATGTGATTGAAATCTTATGATCAAATAATTTCTTTAGAGAGAATCAATGGAAAAAATTTATTAGAATGACAATGACAAATGTTAATTGACTTGATGGACATAGCCTGTGGATAACTGACTGAAGAGACATAACCTGTGATTAATTGACTGGATAAAATATCTCAGGGATGACAACCTCACTCCATTGACCAGACTTATGTTAACATTGATGATTTGTTTCTTTTTACTCTTATATTTATCTACCATCTTGTATTTAAATACCATCTATTTAAACTTTTTGGTTATGGTTGAATTTACATTTACTTACATGTGAATTGGTGTGAATGGATTTGGTGTTGGGTCACTGTGACATATTTCAAGGGTTCAAGTTGACAGTCTAGTCTAGCTTCTTTGTGTGTGTGTGTGTGTGTGTGTGTGTGTGTGTGTGTGTGTGTGTGTGTGTGTGTGTGTGTAGCAAGACACTTTGTCTTACATGATCTTGCATTTTCTAACTGTTGGGAATAGATGTCAAAAGCCTATAATAAAGTGATCTTCCATCCAAGAGGAAATATTTGTTTTTCATCAACAGAAACCAAAACAGAATTCTGATGCAATGAAGTTTTGATGTTCAAGAAAGAATTAACTTGTTTCAAGCTTGAATTTACATGAAACTGAATTATTTTTTTCTCATTATGAATGAAAATATTTATAATTTCCAGCAAATTTGAAAATGTCTAAATACTTTCACATTTTTTCTTTATTTGAAATCTTTTTGTTAACATTTAAGATATTTTAATATATGCATTACCTCAACCAAGTTGTTTCATGTTTTCTCATCTTAGCTGCAAGAGGCTGTATCTGGTCAACAGACTGTGCCAGAGTACAAAGTGGAAGTCCAAAAGAAAGGCAAAGGAATAATTCTTCATTATGGCTTTGTGAAAGTCCTCTGGGATTGGTTAATTATGCTATGTACCTTTTACATTGCTATTATGGTACCTTTCAATGCTGCATTTATTGTCGGAGAATTTGTCAGGACCACAATTTATGCTGATGTTGCAGTGGAGATCATTTTTGGAATTGGTAAGTAAATATGCATACTGAAGAAAAACAAAATTATATAACATAGTATTGATTCAAAATGAAATCCTGTGTCACTCTCATTCCTTGTCAGCAGTAAACATGAGCTTATATCATTGGGGCAAGGAAAATCTGTTTAACCCTATCACCTGAGCCTTGGATACATTTGGTGGTGTATGAATACAGGTTGTTGTGAGTCATTTGGGCCAGTCTTAGAATCACTGAATAAGGTCATGGGTACTGCCATTCCACTTCTCAGTAATTTACTTAAAAAAACCCACTCTAATTGGATGATGAAATTTCACTTATATGTGCTAAATATTACATGTATTTATGTATATATATATATATATATATATATATAAAATAATAATACTAATACTAATAATAATAATTAAGGATTATTATGAAGTAGCATTAGCATTACCTTTAATTCTTTTTTATCAACTTCAAATAGACCAACATGTTTCCACTGCATTGATTAGTAACCGTTGCAATTGCAACCTTACTATAATACTTGTACAGTTTCTTCAGGGTCTTCACTTTAATATCATTTGAATTAACTGTTTAAAGATTTATGTTGATTTTCCCTCTATTCTATGATGTGGAGTTGTATATATATATATATATATATATATATATATATATATATATATTTGCTTAATATGACTAGTGGACACGTGAATTGTCCATAAGCATTTGATCAACTACTTTAGGAATCTGATCCAATCTTTTTGGTATATTTCAAGCAGAGATGATACAATTTACCATATTGGATTGTTAAATATTAAAAACACCCACTTCATGTTTTCTCAGTTTTTCTGTTTTTCTCCCACTCAGTCTTCTACTCCTTTGTCTTCTCTCACTCTCCCTCAATATTCCATCATGCTGAGTGTTGTCTTTCACTTTCACTTCTCCTTTCATTTCTTTCAGATATCATTTTGAATTTCCGAACAACGTATGTCAGTAATACTGGTCAAGTGATTTATGATGGAAAACTTATTGCTTTGAACTACATAAAACAATGGTTTCTCATGGATCTTCTGGCTGCTATTCCTTTTGATTTACTTTATGCTTTTCAAGTAGAAACGGTGAGCGATATTCTATCATATATCAGAAGTGTTTGCGTGAGGGTGGAAGAAGTTTCTCTTGCTCATATGTATTTTGAATGTGTGTGTGTGTGTGTGTGGAGGGGGTGAGGTATTTGCCCCTAGAACACTGAAATTTTGCATAAAGATACATGTTATCAAGTAGTAGGTCATAAACTACTTGTCTTTTTCTGATACTTTCCATGAACCTAAACCAAGGCCAAGTAATGCTGTTAGTGGTTCTGCTTTGAAGTTAACTTATAGGGACTTTGGCAAATGACAACAAATTGAAGTAAATTCAAATTATTTATTCAAGGTTTGATTGGTTTGACAGATGATGTGGAACTGCAGGCATTCTTCAGCCGCACCAACAATGAGGGGCAGACATACTGACAATTACTACAGAACGGAGGTCTTTTCTTACTAAAAGCCAAATGCCTTGAAAGAAATTTGTATATTACACTGACTTGTTGTCTAACAATACCTCAACTTTCTATATAGGGCAAAGAAATCTGAATGCAAAAGGGTTAATTTTAACTTGTATTCTCCAGGTTGGTTGAATGGATAGTGAGATATATTATTAAACTTTGTGAAATAAACCAACAAAAACTGAAATTTTTGATTGCTTTTGCCAGGGTACTCTTATTCCATTGCTGAAGGTTGCCAGATTACTGAGATTAATACGGTTGTTCCAGAAAATGGACCGTTACTCACAATATGGAAGTGTTGTGATAATCCTGTTGCTGTCCATGTTTACTTTAACAGCTCACTGGTTAGCTTGCGTTTGGTACAGCATAGGGAAATTTGAACTACAGAAACATCCAACAAGCTGGAGGATAGGTAAGTACTAATGGAATTACATTTGGTGGAATTCTGCTTTAAGCTCCCCATATAACCACTCATAACCTTTTCACTTTTTGGAATTTTCAGAAAATCTTTGTGAATTTGTGTTCTACACATACGAATCCATATGGTTATGCAAAAACCAAAGACAAAAATTTTTTGTGTGATTTAAGGGCTATTTAGCTGTTATTTTTAGCACCACTCACAACCACCTGATATGCTCCTTGTTAGTTTGTCACTCCAATACATTGATGTATTTCAATATCTTTCTACCCATAAACACATTTAATGGTCTATTACTGGGATTTAAGCAAAATATTCAGATCTTCTGTATTTAAAAAAAAACTGTTGATTTAAAAAAAAGAATTTGGAAAAATTATAAAACAAAAAAAATTTTTTTTAAATTCGAAAAATTAAAACAATTTCTACCAATGTTCAGAGTACAAATTCACAAAAATTTTCTGAAAATTCACAAAAGATGGTTGGAAAGCAACCGTCCAGCCCACACAAGCCACACCTGAGCCATTACTCTTTTCTATATATATATACACATATATATATATATATATATATATATATATATATATATATATATATATATATATATATATATATATGTTACTAAATTCAACTTTTACGATGAAAGTAAACAAACAAAGTTTTTTTTTTTTTTTAGAAGCGCTGAGATGTATTGTAAGATACAGAAATAAATATATTTCTCAAACGCGTGATAATGCTATAAATAGCGTGATCAGGATAAATTACCCATATAATGCAGAAAAATACGTTACTGGCCAGCCCTGATCATGCTATTTATAGCATTATCACGCGTTTGAGAAATAGATTTATTTCTGTATCTTATATATATTACTGTTTTTAGACCTAAGTTTTTGCTGGTGTTTAATTTGAATTTCTCTGTTCTCTAGGCTGGCTGAATGAATTGGCGGATACATTAAACAGACCTATTATGAATCGCACACATTTACCTGATATGTGGAGTTGTTACTTAACAGCTCTCTATTTCACTTGTAGTAGTTTAACTACAGTAGGCTTTGGTAATGTATCAGCCAATACAAATGCTGAGAAGATCTTCTCTGTTTGTGCAATGCTCATTGGTGGTAGGTATCAGTTTTCTTTAATTTTGTATTTAATAATCCTCTTTCTTTTTATTTGTTTATATAAATTTTTGTATACTTGTATAAGAATTTGGAAGCATAGTTAGTGTCAATCTATCAGCAGAAAAAAAACTTCATGATTTATATCTTATCTTTCTTGCTGTGCGGTATTTTTTGGCCAAAATATTTAAATGTTACTGATTCAATTTCCCTTGCTGTAAAATAAGCACCATAGGAAACCAGTTAATCATTCATGCCATTGAGGGGAACTCTGAGTGGTTGCCTTGCCTGCTAGAAATAGAAATTACTTTTCAAAACACACCCTGCTATCTTAAGTAAGAAAGGGCATGTTAGATAAAGTAGTCCTACCTGCTCCTAAAAGATAGGATGGTCATAGTTGGAATGTCTTTTGATCTGAGCTAAATAACAACAGCAACAACTACTAATCATTGTAAGCAGCAGAATGCAGCATGTAATTAAGTTTATGTAAGCATGTAATTAGTAGATACACTAGTGAGGATAATTAATGATAGTATAGATAGCTGCATTTTGAGAGGGTATCTAGTTAATTATTAATGGATATGTACTGTTTACTTAGCGTGTACGTATATGAGATCATTGTATGTATATGATCAGCGTGTATGTATATGAGGTAATTTTATGCTGCAGTGAAAGTTCCATTCTAAATGTTTTGTTTCCTTTGCAGCAATGATGTATGCTTTGGTGTTTGGTAATGTGACTGCTATTGTGCAGAGAGCTTATGCGAGAAGAGCTACATTTCACATGAAAACTAATGACTTAAAGGAATTCTATCACACTTACAATATTCCGAAACCTTTGAAGCATCGAATCCAAGACTATTTTCAGAGTATGTGGACAATGAATAATGGAATCAATCTAAATGAGGTAAAAGAAAAAAAGAAGTTTTATCATCATCATCATCATCATCATCATCATCATCAACAGTTAATGTCCATGTTCCCTGCTGGCATGGGTTGGATGATTTGACAGGATTCAATGAGTGCAACGACTGCATCATTCTCCAGTGTCTGCTTTGGCATAGTTTCTATGGTGGCTGCCCTTCCTAATGCCAAACACTTTACAGCATGGAGTGGGTGCCACATGCATTATTCAAGTCACCATACAGCCCACAGGACTACAAACCCTGGTGGAGTTGGGGGTTCAGCTTCATGCTAGGGGAGGAGGTGATACATTATGAGAATGTGGGGAGGTTGGAGCAGATCCTTGTAGAGGACCTGCATGGCTACTCACATCTAGAAGAGAGAAAAGAGAAAATGGTTGGTAGGAGCTGCAAAGTTTTAGAGAATGATGATAAGGTGCCCCGGGAGGCCTGCAACACAGAAATTGAACAAAAGTGGGTGAATGGATGGTTTGCAAAATTGTATGGGAAGGAAATAGATGGGATGGTAGACTACAAAAATGGATAAGGTTGAAGGGTGGATGAACAATAGTGAACCATGAATTGGAGAAGATTGAATCATAAGACTAAAATTATAAATCTTATCCCTTGATCTATTTTACTTTCCATAATCAAGTCTATAAGTAATTTATATCTCTACATAGGTGCAGGTATAGGTGTGTGGTAAGAATCTTGCTTCCCAAGCACATGGTTCTGTGTTCAGTCCCATTGCATGGCACCTTGGGCAAGTGTCTTCTACTATAGCCTCAGGCAAACCAAATCCTTGTGAGTGGATTTGGTAGATGGAAACTGAAAGAAGCCCGTCATATGTATATGTGCGTGCGTGTGTGTGTGTGTGTGTGTGTGTGTGTGTGTCCTCACCACTGCTTGACGACTGGTGTTAGTGTGTTTATGTCCTCTTAACTTAGCGGTTTGGCAAAAGAGATCGATACGTAAGTACCAGACTTTAAAAAAAGGTACTGGTGTCACCCCATTCTACTGGAGATTCGTCAAGGCAGAGCCCCAGCATGGCCACACCCTAATGACTGAAACAAGTAAAGAAAAGATCAGTAGTTCCTCAACTTAGTTTGTCATGGAATTCTGTTACAGATTTCTAAGATTCCTGGAATATATACCAATACTTTAAGGACAACCCTTGTCATCTTAATTTTAATTAGACATTAAAGCAAACAAACAATTGTTTTGGAGATAATTTATTCCTAGCAAAATGAAAACAATATATGTTTACTTATTCTGAAAATGGTGAATATTATTTTTGTTTATAATAGAAGGTTTATTAGATTTTATTAAAAGACACCTTTTCTCACAGAATTTTTGAAAAATGGATTCTGAGAAATACCGATTAATTCTTTACATCAATATTTATACAAAAAGCTCTGTATTGCAAGTGACTCTTGTTATTTCTAACTATTCTTCTTTACTTTTTTATTCTTTTTTATTTCCTTTTCTTTTTTTTTTCCTCTCCAACTCATTCCTCTCCTACTCAATGAAATAAATATAATTAGATATGAAAATAAACAATAGACATAGAAGCAGACACAAAACAAATAGAATAATCTCCTAATATAATAATGAGTGTAGTGTTTATATATATATATATATATATATATATATATATATATATATATATATATATATATGTATATATATGTATATATTTATATATATATATCTGTCCAAAATACACAGTAGGAATACAGGGAGAGGAGAGAAAGTAATAATTGAGTGAAGGAGAAGTAGTGAGAGTAATAGCCATGACTGAGAGGGAGTGAGAGAAAGTAATAATAATGATAGAGAGAGAGAGGAAGTGGCAAAGAGAGCATTGTGTATCTTCTATTATAATAATCTACTATAATAATACTCCAGTGAATTTCTCTGTCATAACATATGAATGAGAAGGGAAGGGGTGATCTACCAATGGAAGTGGGATGGTGAAGAGTTAACGGTGAAATAAATATCAAACAGTGCTTCAACTCTGTGTAAGTATATGTGTGTGCATGTAAAAGGGAGGACTGTGAATGTGTGTGTATGTTTGTGTAGAATATATGCTTGAGTGAATGTATATGTGTTTGCGGATGTTTATTTAGAAAGATACATAGAAAATAGAATCTCTCTCTCTCTCTCTCTCACATGCACACACACACACACACACACACACACACACACACACAGAGTTGAAGCACTGTTTGATTTCTTTTTTACATTTTTGTACCCTTTTTATATATAAAATACTACAATTAGCTGTCATTTTTGATGGCACGGGGCCAGCTAGTAATAATAATAATAATAGTAGTAGTAGTAGTAATGGTGGTGGTGTGCAAATATATAAATGATACAAGAATGAACAATAAGTAGAGGTGTACATCAGATAAATATACATCTCACAAAAGGTAGAATATTCTTTATAATCAATCAATCATTTACTTTTCTTTATCATTTCAGTTATTTTATGAATTCCCAGATGAAATGAAAGGTGAAATATCAATGCATCTTCATAAAGAGATTTTGTCTTTGCCATTGTTTAAATGTGCTACTCATGGATGTATGAAGGCAATATCCTTACAAATTCGACGTACTTTCTGTGCACCCGGCGAATACTTGATTCATCGAGGTGATGCCATTAGCTATCTTTACTTCATCCTTAGTGGTTCTCTGGAGATTCTCAAAGATGACAAAGTGGTGGCACTATTAGGTATGTAATCAATTCTTATAATGTGCAAATTTTGGTTAATTATTGCTTTCTAAGAAAACTTATTTTCTCCATTTGCTGAATGGTGTCCCTCGTTTAGCTTTTCAGTCTTCAACATCCTCAGTAAATTTCTTTCTTTCTTCTTGATGGTTATATATTACTAGTTGAGTACTGGGGTTGGTGTAATCAACTTACCCCCTTCCCATAAATTTCTGGTCTTGTACCAAAATTTGAAATCAATATTTACAATTGCATTTTCATAATAAATATATTTAAGAGAATTTTAATTTTATGTTGTCTCAGTAAATAGCACTTAATTCAGTGCAGCCATCAAATATAAAAAAATATCTCAGGTTTCCCAACCATGTCAAACAAATATTTTCTTTTTTTTTTTCTGCATGACTTTAATGAAATTGCTAATTCCTGCTGCTAGGTAGGACAAACTCTAATGCAGTATTTAGTTATGCCTCTTTAAATATTATTTAGCATTTAGTTATACCAATTCTGATTTTCAATGTCACTAAGATCAATTTTCTTTTTCATTCTTCTAGGGTTGATTAAACAAAGTATCAGTCAAATACTAGAGTTGATTTCATTAACCATAGTCTTTCCCCAAGTTTGTGGCATTGCGCCATTGTTAGAAATTAATATTCTAACTTTTAATGTTCCCTTGTTTTTTAATCAATTATATTTTTCAAATCTAGGTAAAGGTGATCTATTTGGTATTGACCTCCAATTTGAAGATCCAGTCGCTAGTTCCAGTTGCAGTGTGAAATCGTTGACGTACTGTGAACTTCAGTGTATCAACCTAATGGGATTTATCAGTGTCTTGTCATTATATCCTTCTGTAGCAGAAAAAATTGCTAATGCTGTCCAGCAGGAACTTACCTTCAATCTCAAAGATTGTGAAATTGATTTAGAAGCAGAGAATAATTTTGTAAGTTAAATTTTCTAGCAAGCCTCTGTTTCTTCTGTTATGCTCAATTAAAAAAATTAAAAAACATGATTAGCATAAAATGATTTTGAGGTTCATTTGGGTCAGTGGTTATGATGATGTAATGCTGGCTTGGCTCTTGTGGTATTCTCTTGTTTTTCAATCTGATGAGAAATAGCAACACCCATAGATATTTTTAGTCCTTCTTAAATTGAGAGTAAGAACAAGTGGGTAATAATAATGTTGAGTTTTGAGTTTACAATTTAGTGCTTGAGTAGTAAATGGAGTTATTGAGGGATGTATAAGACTTCATTGTTGTATGTTTCTCATTTACGTTGTTAGCTCACATAATAACTGCAGGTGTGGCTGTGTGGTAAGTAGCTTGCATCTCAACCACATGGTTCTGGGTTCAGTCCCACTGTGCGACACCTTGGGTAAGTGTCTTCTACTATAGCCTCGGGCCAACCAAATCCTTGTGAGTAGATTTGGTAGACAGAAACTGAAAGAAGCCCATCATATATGAGTGTGTGTGTGTTGTGTTTGTCTCCTGCCACCACTTGACAACCAGTGTTGGTGTATTTACATCCCCATAACTTAGTGAATCGGCAAAAGAGACTGATAGAATAAGTACCAGACTTAAAAAAACAAAAACGAATAAGTCCTAGAGTCAATTCATTCAAGATGGTGCCCCAGCATGGCCACAATCTAATGACTGAAACAAGTAAAAGATAGACTATAAGAGATGAGTCACTATTCATTTAATTATAAAAGTATGAACAGGACCTCCACCTTTCTTTTTATTTTACTAGAAAGGCCAACTGAAGAACCTAGAGTTGTGTCTTCTCTACAAATTGTATTTAAATTTTCCAACTTTTAATGTAACGTACATGATGCAACAGTTATTTTAATGGATATAGAGTAATATCAACATAAGTGATATGTTTATTCAAATTTTCTGAAACCATATCTACACACGTGATGACACCTCCTCATGTACAAAACTGTATATTTTAGTGATTCTCTCATCTCTACTTTTGAAAATACAGTGATGACTCCGTTTCACTGAGTTTTAATAAGACTGAAAAATATCTAGTGTTATCTTCCAAATGCTGAAATGATTAAAATAACATTAGTTATTGGATAATGTTGTATTCATCACTGAATAAGCATTTTAAATTAGAGTTTTGGTAATCACTGTTTTAAATATGATTCTCATGCTGAAGGTGTCTCTGAATAATTAACTTCTCCCAAAAGGGAGAGAGATAGATAGACAGACAGATAGATAGATAGATATTTAGAGAGAGAGAGATGAAGGGCCAGAATAGGTGAGAGAGAGGACAGAGCAAGAGGATGATGGGAAAGGTAGTGGGAATGGGGTGAAGTCAGAAGAGGATTGATTGAGAGAAACAGAAGTGAACAAAAGTAACAAAAATAACAATATCAGTAACAGATGTTCAATGTCTTATTAAAATTATCATATAAACATTCAGTAAGATATATTTTAATTATTCCAATAAAGGAAGAAATAGCAATGAATAATTACAATATTAAATGTAAACACATTTATATATATATATATACATACATAATTTCACAGGATAATACAAGGCCCTCCATAGTTGATGGTGATGATAGAAATAACTGCAACAATTCGGTAATAGTGCCACGTTATCTGCTTCCTGGATCAGGGTAAGCATTTTCACATAAGTTATTTTATGTTGTATATTCATGGTTTTTTAATACTTTCTGTTGTATTTTATTTTTTAGCTAATCTGAAGAAGAGAAAGACCCTTAATTATTTCAGTTCTTATATTGACTCACAGAAATGGCTGGTTGAAACTATTGTCATTTTAGATTGTTGCAAATTGTTGTTGGAGAGTCAAAATGGGTGAGAAAAAAAATTCAGTGGGATACAGGGTTCATGAAATAAGTACGACTCAAAGAATTGGGGTCCACCTTGTGACTATATTAAGAGTAATTATTATTAGGAATGGTGAATGACAGAATGCCTTGTGTCTTTTCATGTTCTGGATTTAAATCTCACCAAGGTCAGTTTTTATTATTTTTCTTTTGCAGCGTTGATAAAATAAGAAACAACCCAGTACTCAGGTTAATTATATCAACTGCCTTCTTTTTTTTTTAAAAAAAAGTGGTCTTCTACATATATTAGAAGTCAGAATTGTTGTTTGGTTATCTTTACTTTTCATCTCTTCATTGTCAATAAAGAGTGTATACCTTTATTATACTGGCATCATTTAAAGTACGACATAGTTTTCAGATAAAAAGAATTTTCAACATTGTCATCATCACCCTCATTATCATTATTATTATTATTATTGTTAAAGCAGGATTGTTAGCACACTGGGCAAAATGCTTAGCAGTTCTGAGTTCAAATTCAGCCAAGGTCAACTTTGCCTTTCATCCTTTCGGGGTCAATAAATTAAGTACCAGTTACATGCTGGGGTTGATCTAATCGACTGGCCTATCCCCCAAAATTTCAGGCCTTGTGCCTTTAATGGAAAGGATTATTATTGTTGTTGTTGTTGTTGTTGATTTGACAGGCACCATGGAATGGAGATGAATTCTTGGCGAACACTTCTCTGTATTTCAATTTTGATTTTTCAGCTGATATCATTTCACCTGTATAGTATAATACTCTTAGAAAGAAAAAAGTAGAAAAAAAAATCATGGTTACTACTGGTTTCTGGATTTTCGCTGCCACATGGATCTGAAGTTTCTCATCCAAAGAAGAAACATTTGCTGTTGCTGCTTTCTAATTTTTGATTTAATTCAATTAGGTTTCTTTTCCTCTCCAGGTTGTCCTACAAAAATTTTTGCCTATTTTAAACTCAGTTGTTTAAAATAAAAACCTTTCCTGAAAAAAAATTTTCTGAATGACTATATGATGGAAGACCCATTCCAGCCGTTTATTAACACGCAAAAATGTTAAATTCACTTTAAATATATTTTATGAGATTGTCAAAATTTACATCACTAAACTGTAACCTGGTCACTGAAATAGTTTCACTGCAACTGTTTGAAAGTTTGTTAATAACCAGCTCTGAAAGACCTTAGGTTGTTTTTTTTCCTTTCTCTTCTTTTTTTTTCCTCTTCACATTTTTGTTGAGCTTAGGACTTTTGGGTTTGCTATATTCACACAGATTGACTTTCATCTTTTGACATCAGTCATTAGTCATCATTAGTCATTTTCAGCTTTCCTTGCTTTGTTTACAATATCCTATGTATTGTTATCATTCCCCCAGTTTCTTCCTCTGCTTTCTAACTTACTCCTTATTATTATTATTATTATTATTTTTGCCTTCCTCTTTCTGTTGCTACATATAAAATGTAAGGTGTAGCAGAACTTTCCACTATTGTGGCTTAAATCTTACAAATTAATTAGATTAAAATAGATTAAACATATTTTACAAGTGTTATTACAAAGAACAGAGGAAAAAAATGGAAAAAGAGGATTGGCATATGTTAATCTGAAAATAATGCTTTATCAGCATTATTTTCAGATTATAAGCATCTAATAGCACAAGCATGCAATTGTAAAAGCACATAATTATATAAGGAAAATGGGAAACTGAAAATGATTAACAATGACTGACTGATGACAAATATCATGAAGGCAATCTACAGGAATACAAAAAAACAAAAAAAACAAATGAAAAGAAAACATCTCTTAGGGATATATAAGAAAAAGAAAGGAACATGAAAGAAAACTGAAGGCCTATAAGAACTGACAGCAAATTTTGAAACAGTTGCAGTGAAACTGTATCAGTAAAGAAGGTTGCAGTTGAGTAACAAAAATGTTGACACCTCATGAAATGTATTTCAAGTGAATTTAACAATTTTGTGCATGAATAAATGACTAGAATGACTCTTCTACCATGTAATTATTTCAGTTTCAACACATCATCTTGGATTGTGTCACTTGCTAGACAAGTACAACTTCAAAATATTTTCAGGATATTTTCAAATTATATATAGCTAATTGAACACTCATTTCAAAGCCAGATATGATTTTTCTTTTTTACTAGTATATATATATATATATATATATACGCACACACACCATTAAAGTGAAAGTATCTGTCATTACAGTATCGAAATGTGATTGTTTCAGTTAGTGGAATAGTTTCATTTTTAAAGTGTAAGGATTTGACATGAGTGTTTTTGTTTCACTTTTGACATGTAATACTTAGATAGTGGAGGAGATATGATGTTGCTGTGGGCTCAAACTATGCAAGAAGTTAAAAATTTTTTTTGACTAAAACACAACTGGAACCCTAAGTAAGGCATGTGTAAAATTTGAATGAAATTGGTTGTGTAGTTCTCGAGTTTTAGGGAAGCACACACAGACAGACAGACAGACAGACAGACAGACACACATTCTCATTTTTATATATATAGATAACATTATTCCATCAGGAAAATTTATTTGAAATATGTACAGAAGAAAATATTTCGATGAACTTTGGCTGATGAAATAATTTTAGAATTGCATAAAATTATTGAAATGAGTATACAAAGAAGATTTTGAAATTTGATCTGTTATTCTCTCAATTTTATTTGGCTCTGTCCCTACAGTTTGGCTTATCCCCAAATATGTGCTACATTATACTTGGTCAAATGTGCAACATCAGCAAATTGGAGTTTAATATGGAGTCCTAGTGCTACTGGTAATGTGTCATGCGCTTAAAGCACACCACAGACCATTGAAGATATTTGGCATATGATGATATCAGGTACAAAATTGGGCTCTCAAACAATCAAGAGATGACTAGGTCAGCATTTTGGTCCTGATTTTATAAAAATCAAGCTAATTAAAAATGTTTTTCTCTTTATGTCACAGGAGTGATTATAGGTAACATTTCAAGACTTGGTGGTCACCGAAACTAGATGAAATGAAACACTGCTTATAGACACAACAAATTGCCTCCTTGTGCTGGTAGATCAATATCTTATCTGTTGAACATTTTACATGAACGTTGTCTACTTTTGTTGGCTGATGGTTGTATTTTATAAAACAATATTAAAGTCTACCTTGTTATGATGCTTAGAATAGTCCTTTTTAGTATCACCAGTATGTCATTCCAAAATTTCATTGTAAGAAATGAAAAGCTGTTACTGTAGCTGAACCATACAAATCAAGATATAGCAGCAGTCTTTTTCACCAGTTTCATCTGATATTCTTTTTTTTCCTCAATGCAGTGATATTGATAATTTTGGAAGAAACAACTTAATTCGAAGATGGCTACAGAAAAGGTACAGTTGTATATGTATAAGCAAGTTCTGCCCAGAGTAACAATGTAATGTCTTCCTTGACACATCCAGCCCACCTCAAATGAAACCCAGCTCCAACAGGTTATGCACTTACATTTAGCTTGATGGTAGTGATTACTCAGTTATAGTTCCTGTAGATCATAATGTAGGGAGCAGACTCAATCAGTTTATCTATGTTTCAATGTAATAGATACTTAATGATTCATGTATGATCAGGTACTGTCATGCACAGGAATAGATGTTGAAATTTCCTAGTAAACTTCACAAAAAGTCCTTCAATTAATAATATCAGAATATATGTATACATATGTGTGTGTGTGTGTTTGTTTAGGTAATTATGTATTGAAATTTATACTATGGGTTGATGCAGATGTCTGTGTGAATATTGTCTTTAGTGAATGTGAGGCAAAACTTGCTTTATTCGTCTTTAAATTTATCTTATTTTTATTCAGTTGTATTTGGACAAATTTTTGTAATTGTTTTTATTACTATCTTGCTGCTGAAAGTAATCTTCCTTGTTATTTTACAACAAGGATACTTAATTGCTTTTTACAGACAAATACACTTTCCAATGTCATCTATGTAACACACAAACTGTTTATTAATATTTCTCATTGACAGAAATAATACATATCTGAAGGAGAAACAATCTTTATTGTGCACTCAATATATCATATCACATTTTCATTTATCATTACATATCTTATTGCCCAGGTTTATAAGAACTGGTGACCTTCATTAATGAAATTAATCAGTCTAACTTATGACTGTGATTATTGCTGTGATTATTGCTAAAACTTCTGTAGTTATTAACCTTTTGACTGCGAAATTAAATGTCATGGTCAATCCAGTAATGATGTTATATTTACCAAAAAGATGAAATTGGTATTTTCTGCCAGTCACATTGCCTCAATAATTTTCATATATTTCAACAAAAAAAAAAGTGTTCAAACATGACATTGAATTGATTAAAATAATTGGTTCATCAACAAAAGATGGATTGGTATATAAAACTGCTTTCTGCAGTTAAGGGTAATGAAACTTTGAATGGATATATCTGATTTCTGCTGTAAAAGGGTTAACCATACAGTAAAAGGAACACATCTTTTGCAGGTTTATGAATACTTATTCCAGTGGTTCCCAGACTTTTTTTTTTACTTACTCTGCACTCTAGAGCAAATTTCAATGTTTTGGTGCACTTTATACATAAAACTATAAACTCTATTAAAAGTAGTATTTATATATCTTAACCCATATAAATTTATAAATAATTTGAACTTAAAAAAGTCATTAAGTGCTTGTTAATTGAGTAAACAAAGTATAGTTCTCAAGATTTTAGAATATACTTAGAACTTGAGTTTCTATTTTTTTTTTTTTGCATAGTTTTGTATAAATATAATTTTATTGTTTTCATAATGCACCTAGCTACATCCCACAGTACACCAGTGTTCCTTGAAACATCATTGAGGAATGGCTAATCTATTCTAACCTCATCCTATAATTACTATGATTTTTACTTTAATATCATTATCTATTGGCTTTAATGTTCAGTATTTTTTTACCCTATTTATTGTACCTGCTTTCCTTCACATATCTTACTACTGACACACACCGTTCAATAAGATTCTGCTAATATGCCACTGAAACACACCAGGATTTTGATATTTATAAACACTGATAATATATATATATATGATTAGTGTAGCAAATAACTGAATGTAACGTTACCCACCCTGATGCTTTCAATGTATTAATTATGTGTGGAAGATTTATGTTTTTCATTCTTTCTGTCACCTGAATTATGTTTTCTAATCAGAACCTTACTAGTTTCTATGGAGGTCCCTTTCTAAGTGAATTATTTAAAAATATACTTTGCTAGTAATATACTCATCCATCTTAAATCACAATGAATAACATATTTATATCATTTTTTTCCTTCGTCAGTGCTGCATGCAAGTACATTTATAGAAATGCAGTTACGCCTCCAGTCTAAATAGTCTTTTTTTTTTCCCCCTGGTTCAGTGTAAACTCTTAGTGTCATTTATTTTCATGGGACATGTCATTTGGGAAACCCATTGCTTTCTGATTTCCTGCTGCTGTATTTCTCTGTTTCCTATTTTCTTTCATAGCATCCAAACATGACTTCACTCATACTCTACCACTGCCAAGTGCGGAACCAGATCAATGGTTTGCTATAGTCTGACTCTTAAGCTATGTTTCTGTTCTATAACAAAGTGTAAATAGAGTGGACATTAACATACTTGATGTAAAGAGGCAGTGTATTTCAATTAATTCAAATTACACTGCTATTAATGAGAAACTATAGTTATCTTAATGATTGATTCTGGTCAAGAAGGACAAGGGAGACAACTCTGGAATTAAAATTAATTAAATGTTGGATGCTGTGGGGAATAAGTGTGATCTTTAGCAGTGCAGTGACAACTCTGGACATATTTCTGTCTTGTTAGGCCTCATTAGTAAAGCATAGCCCAACAACATTGCCAGATATTAGAATTTTGTATATGAATAGTGAGTGGTGTAATATAACTTGAGAGAGTACTTCTTGGTTCACTACATCAAATTTGTTAATACCCACTTTATTGTGTTTCAGTTAGCTCTTGACTTGGGGTATTTTACCCCAGCCGTCTGGTTCACCAATCCTCAGTCAAATCATCCAACCCATGTTAGCATGGAAAGCGGACGTTAAATGATGATGATGATGATAACTCCATGCCTGGAGTTGTCACTATACTTCCCAAGATCTAATTAACCCCCTGAGTTCATTATATATTTCATTAGTTTGTATTTTGGGTTTTCTCTTTAACCAAATTAGCCATTAAGATAATGATTACTTCTAATCCCTAGGGTGTAATTTGAATTAATTATAATAACTTAGTTCATTGCATCAAACACTTCAACACACACTTTACTATGTTTGGTATTTTTCTTAGGTCATCCTTATTATATAAATACTGAAAAAAGTGTCTGAAAAGGTATTGTTATACTGAACATGTGTTCAATCTTTGCCACTGTAAATAACTGCATTGGGATTTTTTAAAAAATACACTACTCTATACAGCCCAATTTATTTGACCAGAGAATATGTATTGCAAACTGCTTCATTTTTTCTTCTTCAAACACTGAAAAAAATTTAATACTAACACAGATAAAACATTCTGTTTAGTCTTCAATGTTTGGCTATTTTTATGCTCTTTCCTATTGAGAGAAACTTTTCTTAACAGGAAAGAGAAGAGTTGGACATAGACTGATTAAAAGAATTGAAAGTAAAGATGTTTCTGTGAGCCACAAACTGGAATTTGTTATTGGAGAAATTGAAAACTTGTAAAAGAATGAGTGATTGGATCTGATAACATTAGGTGTTACAGAAGAATTTACTTATGTTTATTTATTTTATTAGCTCAGAGGTTTATATTCTTCAGAAAAAGAGGAAATGATATTGTGATGGTCATACCTTTCTCAAGGGCATGGCAATATAAACAAAATGAACTTACTTTAAGTAGGAACTGAAACTAGTTTATTGATTTGGGTTTAGCATACCTTGATTGTATGGTCTTTACCTCATAAGAACTAATAAATATTACAAAAAAAGTCAGTGTATCAATTTGTGCTAATATTGAAAAGGGATAGAGGGATGTAAAACCAGCCATAAAGAATAGCTGTGATCAAGTAACTAACAAGGTAGACTATTTAAGGGTAGCAAATTAGCAACACCTTTAAATTTAAACAATTTTTCAGAGTTTGCTTTTATAAATTTTTATCAAATCTGAAAAGATCTGTAAGAGAGTAGCTTAATGTTCTACATTTCAACAATACCACAACCAGTCTGTCTTTAGTGGTCGAGAAATATGATTAGATTTTCATTATAATCAATGTTGTTATTCTTGACTTAAATATTACCAAGTTCCTTAAGTCACCTTTAAATGGCTTATCTTGGCAGGAACACATTTCCAAAACTTCAAAAACAACAACAAAGAAGAACTTCTATGCCAGTACCAAGAAATAATGCCAGCTTCTCATCTTCCAGTACAATTTCCAGGTCAGCTTTCTCATGGAATCTTGCTTGCACAATCTGGCAGTCAGTGTGGAGAGAGCTTCCTCACCACTAGAAGAGCACAAAATCAAAGCAGTCTTCGTTATTGAAATAGTTCAATGGCTAGAGTTTCTCCTCATTAATTCCAACACCCAGCTGATTATATACATATATATATATACCTAAAAAAAAAAAAAGACCACTTGCAAGATAATTGATGTATTTAAAACAAATACAGAAAGAAAAAAATACTGCCAAAATCATAATTTCTTTTGCTGTAATTTGATATTTAATTTATGTGATCATGTGATGTTTTAATTTTTAAAATTTAAAACAATATTTTGTTCCTATCTGTATTCATTTATTTTTTTTCATCTCTATTTTGTTTTTCACTTCATTTTTTTTTTTTTAAGTTTCTTTTTTTATGAGAACCTTTTCATTAAGATTTCTCATCGTTTATTACTCATTGATGTATTCAGTGCTACAGAATGATAAAAACCAACTAGGTAACCTAATTTTCTTTTCAACCTGGAAATGTTTACTTTTATTGTTAATATATAAGGAAAAGGTACAAACTGTACATCCTCCATCTATAAGTCTGTATTATAATATCTCTGTAAAACATTCATTGTTATATTGGCAGATATGTTAAATGTCATTGTGCAACTAAATTCTCAGAAACTGAGTCTCTGATCTGGATTTCATATAAATTTAGAATTGACTGTTTTTATAAGAGTTTGTCAATTCGTTCAAGTCCAGTGGCTTCTTAAGTTCACAACAAGCTTCATCATCTATGTTTGTCTATATAGCCATAATGAGGCATTCTCTGAAATTAAACTCCAACTCAAATGACAATTACTTAGTAAAATATATCAGCATTTTATCTCCAATATCCTTTTATATTTGTGTCCAGCTCACTAGTTAATCACCCTATGTCAATCTAAGTATCCTATCTATGTTGTCTGGTGAATATTATCCTTGGGAATCTTTGCATGTTCATTTGAATACTCAAGCCCTGTCTACTGTTACAATCATTTCCAATTACAATATACCAATCATTTATAGAGCTTCTTTAGATTGTCAAACTCTTCCCCCCCCCCCCCCCCATTTTGTAACACCCTGTACAAAGACTATCCAGTCCATCATCAATCAAATATATAGTTTTAAGAAACTGACTTTCCACTCAGTGCAAATATCACATGGTCATTGTCACTGAATAATCATTTTTATTTTATATTCATTGTCACCTGACATTCATTTTATTTTATGCTCATTGTCATCCAACAATTTTATGCTCATTGTGAACCAAAAATTATTTTATGATTGTTTCTGATATCTTTTAATCTTAATTAGCTCAACCTTCTTTATCTCTTACTGTACAGGATGAAACATTTTGTTATTGAATAATATGTGCTTATGGGCTTGTCATGTGTGAACATGTATATATGCACATATGTAAATGTATGTGTATTCAGTCTTTAATGAGAGCTATTTTTACTCAGGACATCAGCCTTACTAGAAAATGGGTTGATTGTTCATATTTTGTAACAAATATTGTGTCTTATTACAAATATATCTCACACTGAGTTTGTCTTCCTAATTAGAAATAGATAACATAGCAATTAGAGCTCACTGTTGTAACCAACCAAAAACAATGAGTAGTTGGTGAGTATTTTTTGTTAGTTAGTAGTCCCAATATCAAGTCCTGCTGTAAATTACTTGGAAGGAAACATACTTCATCTATAATTTACTATCCAAGTGATGTTATAGAATAGTATTCTTTTAGAGTTTTGAAACTAACCAAATCATATCTTTTATTAACTTTAAGTTGATAATAGTATCATGATTAATTATATGCTACCAAAATGTTGTTTATTTATGTTTTTTTTTTCAGCTTTTCACAAATAAAGTATGAGCTTAAGACTCCTTATAAATATGTTTTATTAATTTTAATAGGACTTCATGCAGTGTGTTTTAGTTAAGTCATCATAATACAACTTACATTTAATGTTTGCAATAGCATTACAGACCAAATTATGTCAACCTTTTAGCACTTACATTATTCTGCCATAGTAATACTTATTTATTCATTTTGTTTAGAAATAATCATGCATTATCCTCCAGCTTTGAGATTTCGATGAGGTAACTCTTAATTTTTTGAATGGTATTGTAAAGTTGGTGTGAGAGGCTAGATCTGGACAGTGTGAACATGAAACAGGTAGAATATTTTGGTCGGATGTGGCCAGTTTAAATGCTAAAGGGATAAAATATTTTTTTCTGAAAAACTTCTATATAAGAAGTGGTTTTTAAATTATTTTCGTATAATTTGCTTTTCTTCAACAATAGCACTTCTTAATCAACAGTTAAAACAATATTTTATTCACCTTTTTCAGTCTCAGAATATGAAACCTTAGGCAAACATTTTCTCCTACAGCATCAGATTCACTAATACTTTGAGAGTGAAATTTGCTAGATGCAAACTATGTAATAACCAGTTATATAAATAATATCTTATGTGTACAGTGTGATGTACGATGATGTTACTGATGAGTTTAGAGCTCTGTATTGAGTGTCAGCACCCAGGCTACTTTCAGCAGAGTGCTGTCGTTACTACTGTACATAGCAGTATTACTGGTCATGACATGCAAAGAGAAATTATGATAGACACAAGATGCAGTTGATATCATTTGGGAACAAATCATATAAGCTGCAACTTTGGTTTTGTCATTTCTCATTCATATATATATATATATATATATATATATATATGTAAATATATAAAAACAAAAAGATAAAGAGAGCAAAGGTAAGGTTGAAGAATTTTATGGATAGAGTCTTACAGCTGTTTCTGGGAAGATCCAGTACTTCCCTTCATCGGAGACAGAAAAAATAAAGTTATCTATTATTATATCCATAGGCGGATATTTTTAGTATGAAGTGGTAAACTAATCGGTATACAGCACTTACTCGGTATTACCTGTATCCTCCGGGGTTTGGTTAAATCCAATACCCTCCTCAACCTTATATATATATATATATATATATACAGTTAATAGGGTGATGCTTATTTATTCACATTGTTTTGAGTTAATCATGCATTGTCTCATAGCTTCAGCATTTCTATGATCCACTTGTTTAGTTTTAGAATGGCATTGTAGGGTTGGTGTGAGAGGTCAGATCTGGTGAGTTTCAACATCAAAAAGGTTAAATATTTTGGTCATATATGGCCCATTTGAATATTAAAGGGTTAAAATAATCTTAGCCATTAAACTTAAGTTGTCTTTCCTTCATCTACTAGTTTTTCTAATTAGATTTTTTTAATGCTCAGTGTTTGACATGCATTATTACTAACGATTTTTGTTCTTGGGTGGCAACTGTTATTTCCTATTTATTTATCCCTTAAAAGTATGAAAAATGGCTACTATTTTCTTCAAACTTTACTTTTGTTACATTTATTCACACCCCTAAGAATCCTTTTCAACACATGGCTGTGATACTTCCTCACTTCTCCTGCTCATGATCAGAGATGCACTTATTGTCACACACTAAGGAACATGCTCAAGTGGTTAAAGTCAAGTAAGTGACGAGCAAATCTGTGGTATTGAGCAGAATATTTGCTATAATGATATTTCTGCTACAGTAACTCAGCACTGAATCTGTCTGAAATGTAATGGAAAATAGGTCAGTTTGAAAACATTGATGCCCAGGTCACAAAAGCACTGTTTGAAGAGAATAGTAGTCATTTCCTTTGATTTCTAGATAGAAGCAAATAGGAAATAACACTTACTGACCCCATCCCCAAATTTTCTGTACAGTGTTACTATTATTTGGGTTTCATTAATGAAATTTATGAGCCCACTTTCCAGCTGTATCTTTCCAACATTTATTGTCAATTCTCTTTTTGAGAAGCTGAACATACAACATATATAATCGTTGAAAACAAAAATCATATGCAGCAATTTTGTTATCATTGATTTTTTTTCTTTTTATTAGTTGACCTCAGTCTATTGGATTAAGTTTATTTTATTCTGCAGGGAGGACATGGAAATTGGAAATAATGCACACATAAAAGGAAAAGTAAACTTCCAAAATGTTGTGGAAAGAATCACAAAACGTAAGAATATACAGAATACATTAAGGAGAAAAATACAAGAAATGAAAAAACGTAAGTCTTGATTTGATTTTATCCTTTGATTCTTTTTGTAATTTTGTTTTTTTTTTCTTAAAAAAGTGCAAACATTGATATCTGGTAAACACAATGAAAAACATGTTCAGGGAGAGCTTAGGTTTAGTCCAAGAATGTTAGCATTCAGCAAAGAAATACTGCAAAACTGAAGTCTATGTGTGTGTGTATGTGTGTATGTTTCTTTGTTTTGACATCATGTGCTAAATGTAAATAACTTCACCTTCATACAAGCTGTGATTTTTGTTTGCAATCTTCCATGGAATGAGTTTAGCTATTGTGCTATTTGCAATGGAATCGTGAAGAGAAATATTGTCTTGCTTGGATACAGGAAGAGAATCTGGATATAGAAAACCTGCATCAAGAAATTCTATCTTCTGACCCATGTTAGCATGGAAAATGCTAGACATTAAAATGATGGAGATAAAAGATCTTGTATGACTGATTAGTGTGTGTGTGTGTATCAGCAGAAAAGGAACTTATTCAAAACCAATTATATAATTTCCTCAGAAGGCATCGGACAGTCCAAGGCTACAGATGTGCACGGTGCTATGGTGTGAAGTATTAACATATTATCATCATCGTTTAACGTCTGCTTTCCATGCTAGCATGGGTTGGATGATTTGACTGAGGACTGGTGAACCAGATGGCTACACTAGGCTCCAATCTGATTTGGCAAAGTTTCTACAGCTGGATGCCCTTCCTAACACCAACCACTCCGAGAGTGTAGTGGGTGCTTTTACGTGCCACCAGCACGAAGGGCCAGTCAGGCGGTACTGGCAATGGCAACACTCAAAGTGGTGTATTTTACATGCCACCTGCACTGGCAACGATCTCGCTCGAATGTCTTTACACGTGCCAGGAAGGCGACGCTGGGCACAAGTGCCATCACATATGTGTATATATATATATATATATATATATATATATATATATATATATATATATTTTGATATAATTATTCATAATGCAGCATAATTATTACATATGTACAAACATGCATACATACAAAAACACATATAATATTGTTTGTTTATATGCATAAAGCATCTAGTGTTGCAATTACCAAGTCAGACTTGCTTGTGAACAACAGCTAAGTATATATATATGCGATGGATAAATTGTCACTATTTTATATTTTTAATTTTGCGCATGCACATTGTTTGTTTTTGATTTTATCGACTTACACAGTATAGTAGAGTAAGTTGGGCACTGTCTGTGAGAAAAACTGCACCATGACGCAATTCACTCTGCGAGGAATTTGGAAACAACATGCTGTACTGTTTGACATTCATGCTGGAAGCTCCAATATGAACATTTCAGAGTGTTTGGGTGTCAAATTAAGGATATGTTGAGAATTGAGCTGTGATGGACACCCACCTGCACACTAAATTCTTTGCAAATGTTCAACTTGCTGATACAATTTCTTTATATGACTTGCATGGTTCCTACAAGCCACATCAAGTTTTCTTAGCGACACCTGCTCTAGATCAACAAGCACTAGACTTTGTGGTTTGGTCTCTGTTAAGTACTTCTCCTGTAGTCTTCTCACTTGAAAGGGGGCATTAGTGGTACCCCATCCTAGTATGAACTTGAAGTATATCTCATCTAAGCTAATTTTCTTCCTAATTAGTTGTGCTACAACTTTATGTTTTTCATAACTTGGCCTGAGGCCTCTGCAGTTGCTTCTTTTTAAGATCTCATTTGCCCTTGTACAAATTCCTTCTCCTCCCGCTCTTTTTTCTTCTAAGAAAATTTTGTCATCTCAGTAACTATGCTTGATGGTCAAGCTGTTTTCTCTCTTTCATATCCATAATATCCACTTCAACCATAGCTCTATCAATCTTAATAACTGCTCCCTTTGTTGGGTCTATTTGGGTAGTCCCACTGTCTGTCTCATTCAACTTTTTCTGAAGCATTCCCATGTTTCATTCTTCTTGGAGTCAGTGATGGTGAATGTGGTGCTAACTTTAACATGCAGGTTTCTTACTATAAAATCTCTGATTCATTCTGATACATTACTTTGCAATCCAGAACACTTCACACTTCTGAGCCTCATGTCACAGAACATTTGGAAACTGCTTCTCCCTTGACTAAAAAAAAAAGGTCCAGTGTTTGGCTTTTCTTCTCACTACCTGTTATAGTTCTTTGATCCCTAATTTTTCCTTTCATTCCAGACCTTCTTAACTTTCATTGCTCTCTCTCTCTCTCTCTCTCTCTCTCAATTCAACTACTATGTTATCTTTTATCTGACTCAACATATATGTGCTATATCTATGTGTGTGTGTGTGTGTGTGTGTGTGTGTGGGACATATTCTTGGAGAGTTTTCTGATAAACTACATGTTATCATTATTTTTCTTCCAGTTAAAACTCAAAAAGAAGACAGTCAAAAAAATCTTGAAAGCAGTTCACTAGAAAAGTGTCAAATGAAAGAGCAGATAATCTGTCTATCAGAAGAAATGAACAGAGTTCATCATGAGGTGCGATCAGCTTTACATCTCTTGTGTGAACTTACCAATAAATCAATCAACAGTGTCATGGAACAAGTAACTGTTCCTGAGGTGAAGATTATCAGAGATTGCCCAAGGGACAGTATTGATTACAACCCAGACTCCCAAATAAGTGAGTGTACTGATGATAATCCTCCCATTCCTAGCTCTCCACGACTCATAATTAGTTCAAAGGCATTGGCAGACCTGACAAATACAGATTTTTCAGATATTTCAAAAGAAGATAATTTAGAAGATTCATCTGTAAATAAAAAGGTGTTGCAGCTTGAGGCACCAACCCATCAGGAAGACACACGCCATGAAATTTCTCCACAGGTGGCACCAAGGAAGAGTAAAGAAGCTAATAGAAAAAGCAGTGAAAGTCCACAAATCAGTGTCATATTTGAGCCGAATTCTACAAAACTAAATTGTCCAGTTAATTCCAATGTTGACATTTTAAGAAACAGAGGCCATTCAGACAGACCTCAAAGAGCAGCAGCTGAGTCCAGCAGTGCTAACCTCACAAAACCACTGCCTTTAGGATTAACAAATTTTCCATTTGCAGATGAAGACAATGAAAAGAAATCTATTGTAACTGAAATGACAAATGTGTAGGATATATATATATATATATATATATATATATATATATATATATATATATATATATATATATTTATTTGCATATATATATATATATATAACATATATGCATATATATATATATACATATATGCATATATATATACATATATGCATAAATATGCATATATATATACATATATGCATATATATATATATATATATATGCATATATATACATATATACAAATATATACATATATGCATATATATATATATATATATATATATATATATATATATATATGTATATATATATATGTAAAACCAAAATAGATTTTACTTTATTTCGATGATGTCCAGAAGGCACAATTTCATTGTGGAACCACAGAAAATTACTTCCAAAAGGGCATGTATAAAAAGTTAAACAATTTCAACTAAGAATCTTGAAAAAAAAAACAAAAAAAAACCCCAAAAAAACCACCGACAAAAGAACAAAACCAAAAAATAATAACTAAGACTAAATTAATTGAAAAGGAAAATCTTTTTAAATCAGTGGCACCAGAAATCTGAATTTGTTGCTTATCTGAGGACAAATCTGAAGGATCAATCTTTGCAATTAGCAAAGCAGATTATAAACCTCTTATTATACAGGAGGGTGTTTTTTAATGTTGAAGGCAATATCTGCTGGAAATGATCTCACCTGGTTATCTTTATAATGTATTTTTTAAACTTCCATTATTATTATCCCTATTATTATTATTATTATTATTATAGTAGTCTTATTTTTATTGCGTGCTTTTACTGCACTACTGAGCACAACACTGTATTTCTTGGCCATGGGCAGTGTTTTGCTTTGGTTTTGTATTTTCTCTTGTACTGACAGTATTCTAATATAATATGCGTGCAGTGCCTAGTAGTGACATTTCTTTATGTTGTGAATATGTGTAAGACTTTGGTTATGCATTTATCTGCATGACCATTACTCCTCCCATTTTCTCTCTCTTAAAAATCTCAGGCTTTATACCTATTTATTTATGAAAATATTGCTATTATTTATTTTCACGGAATACTTTTTTAACATGAATTACTTTTTCAGTTGTTCTTAGTGTTACCAGAGATCTTTTGATTTTCTCAAATTGCTGTTAAACTGAAGGTTTGAAAGTATGTAAACCATTAAAAAAATTTTTTTTCTCTTTTATCCCTCCATCATGACACAGTACACTGGCTAAATAGTATGTAAAGCTAAACTTCCTCTGGGTTATATTTTAGCTCATGTGCCAGTATATATGCTCGATTTGTGATTGAATTTGTTTTGAAGAGAACCAGAAAAATGTAATTATTAATTATCTAATGAATTTTCATCAAGTGTGGATTGAACATCTATCCTCTCCCCCTCAGGAATTTTTTTTTGTTAGTATTTATAACTTATACTCCTGAACTCCTGGTTTGATTACTTGTAGGAAACTTTAAAAAAAAATGTAACACAACATCAAATTATACCAAAATTTGTCAGATTAGAAAATTCCAGTAATTCAGATCTATGATCAAATTTATTCTCAATTATAATCAATGGGAAAAATCATTAACATTATAAATTACCATTTTCTCCTGGCCTATAAATTTGTGGCATGGATTTTATAAAAGAAACCAGCAATGTTATACTTTGATTTCAACCAAAAATTTCTACAATTTTTTTTAGTAGAGCTCTGCCTAACTTCTGGTTTAGACATTTTGAATTGTAGAAAATTTAAGAATTAGTTGAAACTAGTAATAAAAATATTTTAAAAATAAAAACATAACTAAATATACACCAGTAAAACTAACAATATGACATTGAGATGTGTCATAAAGATGAAACAAAACTGGGTGTACCATATCAAAAATCTGTCAAATCTGGAAAATGTTGTATTCTCTAATTTTGGAATGAAAATGTTATTAGGATTGTTAAATATCTGGAGATGAACTTTTGATAAAAACCAAGAGATATTTTTCTTGCTTATTCTTATGTGCAATGAGTAAGCAAAGAAGTTGATCTTCAGACTAAGGTTTCATTTCATTCTTTCGTCAATATTTGAAATATGTGTCTAGTATATGAGTTATCATTATTTATGAATTATCATTTTTTAAAATAGAAGAAAATATATAAACTTAAAAAATCCTTCCCCCAAAATAGAGGACATACTACTGGTCAAGGAATTGGATGTTAGCTCTCAGGGGTGGACTGGGGGGCTGAGAGGCATGTGCCCTTCCTCCCAAGAAAAGAAGTGCACTCTTCTAAATAATGTTATTATGCCCTTTTCTCCTGGAATTGTATTTCCTTCTGACCTTGTGCCCTCCCTTCGAAAAATTCCTGGGACTGCGCCTAGCTCTAGTCAAGTAATGTGTACATCCATTAGTGGTAAAGCTTCTATCAATGATTTGGCTTACAAAATATCCTCAAGAAATCTTGTCACTGATAGTGTTATATATAAGCTAATCATTTCAAAATCATGACATTGAACATGAGATGTTCAAAACATAAGTGGAACCCTTTTACTCAATGTGGGGCTTCTAAAATAAATCATGGGAATATTTGTGTCGATTGTGTTTACTATGCAATGAAGGGTACAATTTGATAGACATCATGTGCCTTCTGAACAACCATACATACAATTAGAAGTGCCTTTTCACCAGTTTTAAATGTATGTCTTGTATTTCCCTGTTTTTACTGTTGTAGGTGGGCATCTTTAATCATTATAAGGCAAATATTTTGTAGAGGAAGGATGCAGCCAATTAATTTGTGATCCCTGTATACTATTAGCATTTATTGTATAAACTTAGGTGTTATGAAAAAAACATTAAACAAAAAAAAAAAAACTTGCAAAACAGTAAAGGTTCAGACAATTTCCAAATTTTATGTAAATACTTGATTTACAGAACCATTCAAAACCTATTTTAGGATGGAAAAAAAAAAAAATTCAACACAGTCATGAAGCAGTATTTTTATTACAAAGTTATAATCTTCATCATCATTGTTTTGTATATCCTTCTGATGGTGCACAGGTACTGACAGTATTCTTGTTGTCAATCACAAGGTCATGTCATTTTGAGAGTTTGGCTGTCATCCTTGGGTTTTGTTTTGGTTTTCTTTTGTGTTGGGCTTTTTCGGCCTTGGTGTTTCCATCATGTTAACACCCCTGTTTACTAGCTGTATATAGTATGTGTTCACTCTGTTGCAACTGTGTTGTGATATATTCAATTATAAAAATAAAAACATTCTATGCATAATATTTGATTTATGGAAAATTAAAAAAAAATTCCAGGTTGCACAAAAATCTGTATTTCCATATGTTTGTGAAAATATGGTCCCTCATTCATTGTTGTTTTAAAGGATTATGTCCCAGCACTGAAAGGACCAAACTATTACTCATCAGTAACAAGTAAGTAGGATGCTTTGACGTTTATTTTTTATCTGCCCTTTTCTCAGATAAACATGATGAATTTTAGTGCCTTGCCCAGTGCACAGCACAATGCCAGCAGTGGGATATGAACTCACAACTCTTCAGCCAAGAGAGTCACATGTTACCTCCTCAGCCATTGCAACTCTTCAACATAGATACTTAACATACAGTGTGTGTATGCATATATGTACAGGAGTGTGTGTGTGTACTAACTAATGTTGGTTTTGTAGTTCTTAGTAGAATTATTTGATGAGATTGTAAACATAACTGGTATACTTTTATGCGTTCAATGATGTGTGCATTGATGACATTAATATTGATTGTTGAAAACTGACCATAGCTAGTATACCAGTTGTTTGGCCAAACTGCTGTTTGTGATACATGTCCAATAACACTGGTATTTTATTTATAACTGAAAACAGCAAAGAAATGTGAGGATTGAATGGCTGAGATATGAACTTTTGAACCATAAATCTTCAGTTTAAACATTGCCACATACTTTAGAATGTGTCTTTGTGTACTGAGCAAGATACCTCTTTTATCTCTATCAATGTATATAGAAAACAAATTTAATCAGTTTTACTATACCTGTGATTGTTGTTATGAAGAGAACTCCTCCCTAATTTCTTTCATCAACTCATGTAAATGCATGAAGTTGCATATTTATCCGACATATCTATCTCAATATTGGGGAAATGAGTGTAACATAATTAAAATACAACCATATTGAAAGACATTTTACTTTCAAAAATATCTGTTACCTACAATTTATTCTTCAGCAAGCTAAAACCTTACTTTGACTACATACACCATTCTTCTGATTATATATAAATATGTTTTATGCATAACATTTGCTTTATGGAAAATTAATTAAGATATGAGTTACCAGATAGCTACAGAGGACAAGCATTGTCTAAAAGATATTTTTTTCTTCAGAATTTTCAGCTGCAAAATAATAACTATAGATTACAACCCCTTAGCTTTTAAGAAGGAAATGAGCCACTCAGGGAATAGACTATGTATATGTGGGTGGGTGTGTGTGTTTATATATATATATAACTTATTGTTTTTCACATTTTCCTTATTGGATTTACTTGAAGCAAATCAGCAATTCCTGTTTGTCAATATCCAATGTCTAAATGTACAGAACTATTAAAACTTTAACGGAGATATTGATGGTAAAGAGAAATGTTTTAACACTAAATCAGTATTACATATTGATTAAAATCTATCAGGCATACAATATTTTGATCATATAAAAAATAACATTTGGATTTATCTGTGAGATGGCAGTGATGGGGCAGTTATGCAGAATTCTAAATAAAAAGTACGACATGACATGATATGATAGCATTGTTCTGACTGCAATGAATTTGAATGAGGCTCCACAAGATTTAATTCATGATCCATCAACTCACATGTTCTCTTCTAAAACCCAAATTTAGATTAAGGACAAAATATATATCCTCCTGCTAAAATTATATAGTATTGGCTAATTAACTACATCATTGTTGTATACACACATGCATATTAATGCATGTGTATTTATTGTAAATACAGTGTCTTTGCAGTTAAATGTGGTATATACATATCTATATGTATTGAGCAGTATGAGAGATATTAGTGATGAGAGATCAAAAAATATGAATTTTATTGCTGCTTTAGGTTTTAATATAATCATTGTCAGATGAGGTGACAGAGACAAGTAAGCATTATTCAGAAAGATGTAGGGATAGAAAGACAGATAGGCAAACATCTCATTATATGTAGTCCATGAAACAAAATTATGTATAAAAGACATTAGTTCACAGCACAACAGTTTTATAAATAATAAAAAAAAAAGAGCAAAATAATTACGGAAACTTTACTAATAGCAAAATTCAAACCAAAAATCAATACACAGATACAAATAAATTATAAAATCTACCAGGACTTAAACTGTTGATGAGATCAGTAAAGTCTTGAAATGTTATTGGAAAGAAACATTATTTTCCTTGATAAATATAAGGAATAATAAAGAAATGTGAAAAATCCCTAAAAAAATAAAATTCAGACAACTGAATTCTTACATACAAACAAACACACTCATGCAATATATACATACATAAAATGAAAAGTAAGCAAGTATTAAAAAACACATGTGTATATATATATATATATATATATATATATATATATATATATATATCAAAGTAAATGAAAGAGAAGCAAAAAAATACATAAAGGAATTCCTTATAACAGGGTGATATAATATACATCCATAAATAGCTAATATACTGTGGAACCATAAATGTTATAGAAATGTTATTTTGATGATTGATCAAACTTCAAAGAGTAGAAGGTCCCTCTTTACTACTATATCATTTCAAACAAAATTCTTAAATAAAAAAAATTAAAAAAATTAAATTTACATTTGTTATCTTTATTATTATTATTATTATTATTATTATTATTTGAATTACTAACAGAAAGAGGTGTCTTTTACAGTTTCTAAATTTAAATTTGGATGTTTCAAGTGGCTGTTTACAGATTTTCATTTTTCTGTAAGTTGGTTTTAGATTTTTGTTTTTGTATTTGATAATGCATGTGCTACCCCCATTATATCGGGGTTAGATGAATTTTTTCCTTTTATATATATATATATATATATATTTTTACTTGTTTCAGTCATTTGACTGCAGCCATGCTGAAGCACTGCCTTTTAGTCGAGCAAATCGACCCCAGGACTTATTCTTTGTAAGCCTAGTACTTATTCTATCGGTCTCTTTTGCCGAACAGCTAAGTTACGGGGACGTAAACACCAGCATCAGTTGTCAAACGATGTTGGGGCAACAAACACATATACACACATATACATATATACAATGGGCTTCTTTCAGTTTCCGTCTACCAAATCCACTTGCAAGGCTTTGGTCGGCCCAAGGCTATATTAGAATGCACTTGCCCAAGGTGCCACGCAGTGGGAATGAACCCGGAACCATGTGGTTGGTAAGCAAGCTACTTACCACACAGCCACCCCTGATATATATATATATATATATATATATATATATATATATATATACACATATACACATAAATTTCACCGGGTAGTCTCTTTCAAAGATGTACTAAACATGGTTTTTTTTTTTTTGGAGGTGGTAATTAGGAGTTTTCTACCCTCTATTGAGGTGAAATAAGTTTTTTCTTTCATTAAAAGAAAAAAAAAATAATAATTTTCACCTGGAAGTCTCTTTCAAAAATGTACTAAATATGGCTTTTTTGGTGATGTTAGTCAGAGGAGTCTTCTACATCTGGAAGAAGATGATTAGGTGCTGGTGTTTGGATGCTGACGATTTCATATGTCTAATTGGAAGTTCAGCTTCTTTCAGTGAGAGTACTCTTTGGTACTGGAGGCAAACATACAGATGCAGACATAGAAATATATACATATAGATAGGAAGAGCAAACATTGCATACTAATTTATAATTGCTTGTAAAGACACCATATCTAATTTTAAAACCATTATATACTACAAAATATATCTGGAAATGCTAAGGGGTCTTAAGCATTTTTTATACACATCTCTAGGGAAAAAATGAAAAATTTTAGTAAGACCCCTATCAATTGGGAAATAATCTATTTTCTCAATAAATATTAATAAAAGAATTCACCAACTCCAATCTTTTGTCTCTATCTTTATTCAGTGGTGTTCCAGTCATACATATTATAACCGGCAGAGGAACGTAGATGGCAGTGGTAAAAGAGACCAATAATAGGAATGAGAAGAAGTAAAATATTCTGAAGACAATAACAATTTCTTTCAGAAAGACAACAGACATTTGCATGTTTTTATAATTAATTTATTCAGTATTGGTAGAAACGAAAAAAAAAATATA